>NC_036644.1:5309627-5310574 GCF_002806865.2 Cucurbita pepo subsp. pepo
GGAGAACAAATCACCCTTCATAAGGGTGTGGAAACCTTCCCCTAGCACGCGTTTTAAAGCCTTGAGGGGAAGCCCGAAAAGGGAAAGCCCAAAGAAGACAACATTTGCTAGTGGTGGGCCTAGGTCATTACATAGCGGTTGTATATTGATCTTCTCGGACTCAACATTAGGTTGAGCCCCACCCAACAAACCGTCACGAGCAACAATGCAGCCACATTCTTAATCATTTTCGAACCAAATTTTTGTTGGGTCTATCTGTAACGCCCCGTTAGGTTTAAGTATATATATATATATATGTGTGTGTTAAAATAAAAATAACAAAATAAAGAAAAGAAAGAAAAAAAAAACTCACCACCTCCTTTAATCTCTCCGTCCATTCCCTAAAATACCTCCTCCTTTTAGTATCAATAATTGAGGGAAAAAAAAAAAAACAGAAATAGAAATAAAATATTTTTCTGGAGAAAAAAAAAATGCTGATAATGGAGAGATGTTAACAATAATGGAGAGATATGGAGAGATGTTAACAATAATGGAGAGATCGGGAAGGAAGGCAGATAATGGAGAGATGGCAGGCAGAGAAGAGAGATGTCGTTTGAAAAGGTTAGTAGTTAGATTTACCTTTTCTTTCTATATATTAGCAATTATTTAGATCTGAGTTAGAAATTTAGAAAATTTTAGATCTGAGTTAGAAATTTAGAAAATTTTAGATCTGAGTTAGAAATTTAGAAAATTATGTGAATGATCTGAATTAGAAATTATCTATCCTAGCTAGAGTTCATTAAAATTGGTCAAGGAATAGATAGATAAGAAAGAGAGGAAGATAGGGAAAAGAAAGATTTGGAAGACATTCAAATAAATAAATAAAAAAATCTGGAAAGACATTCAAATAAATAAAAAAAAAGAATAGGGAAAAGAAAGATCTGTAAAACATATTCAAATAAAAAAAA
>NC_036644.1:5312634-5430129 GCF_002806865.2 Cucurbita pepo subsp. pepo
ATGCGCACAGGTGCGAAAGCACACAGATGAGGGTGTTCATGAGGCGCATGACACTATGGGGTTCCGCTGACCTCCGGACGTCGCTACAGATTAGCTTGACCAGAGGGTCCAGGGGGTGTGCGAGCGCCCTGGGGACTCACACTCGCACGTGTGAGTCGTGTGTAGGGAAGTACTACACATCCAATTTGTCCGAGACTGGAGGCCACCCCTAAGATGATTAGAGATAGGTCCCTAAATCATGATTGCATGTGTTTGCATTTGCATGGCCCCTATAGTGGGGCCACTTACTGAGTATTCTTTGAAATACTCAGGCCGTGTGCCACATCATTTTTCAGGTAAAGGCAAGGCGCACTTGTACGGAGGACGGCGGCATCGCGAGCAGAGACTGTGGCACGTGCATAGGGTAGATTCATATTTAAATTTCTAGTCTTAAGTTAGAATAGGTTGTTTTGCATTTCATTGTTTTAAATTATTTTGTATTTGTTTTTGTTTTCTCTAAATTTCAGTATTTCATATTTAAACACGTAAGACCATGGCTGTGTTTTCCAGAGAAGAAGTTGTTTTAAACGTTTTTTTTTTGAAGTTTACGTTATCAACTATGTTCATGTAAGAGTTATATTTCCGCATTATAGATGAGCATGAGACGTTAGTAGCGACTCTGAGTATGTGGAAATTTGGGGTCGTTACATAGTATGATTCATGAACATGTTGTATCATGGGAGACCAAGGGGTTTCTTGGGTTCTAAGTTTGAGGACCTCGGTCTATGAGTGGTACCTATCAATCTTCTTGTCTTAGTGGTTATAGGGCTTGTGTTGCTCTTTTTCTTGGTTCTTGTCCTTAGAGCATGTTATCAGTTTCATAGGTTCTTAAGTTAAGAGCATTTCATGATAACATGCATGAGTGATTCAAAGTATCATAAGGTTAGAATATGTTCCTTGAAAAATCTAGAAAGATCATGAATCTTGTTAAGGGGTCGTTAGGGACAGTTTTGTCATTTTTCTTAAGCCTTAACCTATAAGGCTAACTTAGTTTAGGTTCTATAATTGATCCAAACTTCTTCAAAATCTTACGTAAACCTTCTTGTTCTTATATATAGGTCTTACTTAAAATCGTAGGTCATTAGAAGGGTTTTTGGACCTTGAAACATCTTTAAATTCAAAAGGAATTTTAGTCATTTACTACCCTAAACTTATTTCGAGCCTCAAACATGATCCAATGGTCCTAAGGAAATGTTGACGTTCAGGACCTCCATTATGAGCTTCCAGTAAGAAGGGGTCCAACTTGATGAAGAGTTGAGGCTAAATCTGGTTTGCGTTGGCATGGTCGGTTCAATTTTTTTTTTTTTTTTTTTAAAATGGAATAAGACTCCTGACTCGTTGTGAGGTCGCCCTGAAAAATGGTTCTCTCTAACTCAATAAAGAGCATTTCTCCCCTCGATTTATTCAAGTGCATATTTTCATACAAATTTTGAGAAGTGGATGTATGTATAAAACTTCCACACTAAATCATTAGACATTTTGAAGGAAAGAGGATGGATACATAACAACTCCCCATTGAATCCTGAATTTTGAATTCAAGTAATCTTTTCACATAAATTTCTAGAAGTGGATGTATACATAAACAGTAAATTAGTAAACATTCAAAAGAAAGAAGATGTATGCATAAAAACTCCCACGTTAAATCAGTAGACATTTAAAGGAAAAAGAATGTATGCCGTAGTAAATCAATACACCTTAAAGAATGCCAGACATATTCTTGGTCTCAAGAAAAATTTGATATCTATGGTTAGTTGGATAGCATAATCGACACTGGTTCACTCCCATTTATGTCAGATTCTCATGGTAGGCCGCGACTACTCTAATCCTTTATTTGTTAAAAAAAAATTTAAATGTGTTGGAGGAGAGATTTTAGTTATTTACTTGACAAAATTACATATTATTACTTTTTATTATTATTTTTTATTTTAAGAAAATTAATTAAAGCTTTGCATTTTTCAATTGGGTTGGAAATTGAATTATATTAATTATAATTTAAATTTTAAACCTAAAAATAAAATAATAAATATAATTAAAGCTTTCCATTTTTGCTGATGTGTAGTTGAAGAGGAGAACAAAACACCGGTTATAAAAGGGTTTACGGGGAACGAAAAGTCTAAAGAGGACAATATCTGCCACGAGTGTATCTAGGCCGTTATATAAAAATACACTTTTATCATCTCTTTCCCATTGCCAAAGTTATTTAATAAAAACCATCATAAATGAAAAAAACAAGGGGTGGAATTAAAAATAAAGAAATGGGGTGGTGGGTGGAACGACAAAACAAAAAAACAATAATAAATTAAAGAAAAAAAGATAAGTATTGCCCCCACAGTTTTCTCGCACTATGATTCACCGTAAACCTAATATTATACCCTTAAATTTTGTCTTCATTTTCTATTTTCATTATGATTTAATTATATTCAAAAATAAATTTATTCCATTTGTATTTTTGTGCCTATTTAATTTTTAAGAATAAGAAATTGAATATAGAGTTACATTCTAAAGTTGAGTTGGTGCATTTGTTAGACTCGATCTAATTGTTTGTGATAAGATAAAGAATCACTACAAGGGGAGTAAGATTCAAATTACCTTGTTAATCGAATATCTCAAGGCAAGAACATTGTTTGAGATCCGAATCACTCCACAAGCAAGATCGATCATATCTAGCTTAAATGATTCTTGTTGATCAAATATCTCGATACAAGAACACTTGTTTGAGATTCGAATCACTCCACAAGCAAGATTGATCATGTCGAGCTTAAATGATTTTACATGCAACCTAGACTACATAGAATTGCAAAGAAATTTACCCATTGGCTAAAGAATGAGCATTTGAGATAGCTTTATATCTCAAAATGAAACTATTAAAGGCATCCCAAGAGGGGTAACATTCATACTTAAGGACTATAATTAACCATTATGTTATTGTAAAAATAAAAAGTCTTAAAATACATGAATGAAATACAATAACTCTAAATTGTAATCCACCTAAAATTTATAACATGAAACCTCATTTTTCTTCAATATGGTATGAATTGAAATATCTTTCGATAATTTCAACAATATTTTCTTCAGATCTTCATTGAAATAGTATATTATATGATTAATGTCTCTGGTTCCATATCAATTTGAATGATAAATTTTTTTAAATAATGAACCTAACTCAGTTCAAATATAAATTGCTTGAGATGGAGTGATTTGGAGTTGATATAACTTTTCATTTATTCAAATCCAATATAATGTTTAAATTGAATTATGGAATTTTTCCAAATTTTGTGATTTATTACTAAAATTAGAATTCTACTAAATTTGTGATTTAATATTAAATTAAGTAAATAAAAATTGTTCATTTTTTTTTTATTTATAAAAAAATTCCCAACTAAAAATAGCCCTGGATTCAAAAGCAATGGAAGATAACGGGAATTTTCGAGAAAAAGCCGCGTGGACCCCACATCAGGAATATAAATTAGACAAACGCGTTTTCAAGATGCGTGTTCAACACGCATCCCTTCATTCCTTCGCTATATAAACTGCATTGATCTCCCCAAATTTCTTCATATCCACAAAATTCTCTCTCAATTCTTTTGGGTTTCGAAGATGATTGAGGTGGTTCTCAACGATCGTCTCGGGAAGAAGGTACGGGTGAAGTGCAACGAGGACGACACGATCGGCGACTTGAAGAAGCTCGTTGCCGCTCAGACCGGAACCAGGGCCGAGAAGATTAGGATCCAGAAGTGGTACAATATCTACAAGGATCACATCACCCTCAAGGATTACGAGATCCATGATGGCATGGGTCTCGAGCTCTATTACAACTGATTCCACGTCGTTGTGAGTTTTTACGCTTTTCTGATTCTTGATGTGTATGATGGTTCGGTGTGTTTCCTTTATGATTCGTCTATTTTTCTTTTGTTGGATGCGATTTCTAGAACGCTTTGTTTAGTTTTTCTTGGATTTTAGGATTCATTGACGTGATTAAGAGGATGCGTATGTTCTTAGAGGTCGTAAGGAATTCAGGTCTACCTCTAAAACGAGCGATCGGATATGAGTTCGATGGGATGTGGTGTAGGGTTGACATCGCAGTAATATGACGGAGGTCTTAAAACGCCATGAGAAGCCCTTGTTTCCTAAGGATCCTGCTTTCTTTCTTTTATTTCTGGTCCATTGGAATATAGAATCAGTTACTAGTTTGAAAATCATAGTATTTCCTCTGATATATGGATGTTTTCTATCTCCGAGGTTTGGAATCCTTTGGAAGACGCGTATTGGGGGGCACTCAGTGCGAGTTTTATATTACTGAACAGGCCTCGACATGTAAATCTTTGTTCTGCTTAGCGAACGCTACACTCAATGTTTTGATGTCTATAACCTGTTATGGAATTAGCTACCCTGTGGATGACGACGTCTCCTAAAGTATCGGTTGTTTCTTTCCAAAGGGAGTTGTTATTTTCAGAAACCTACTTTAATCTTAACCGGATATTTGATTTGCTGTTCTTGATTCATTGTTAATTGATTTCCTTATTGTAGGATGCTTCTTCCTTTTTCCCATCTTCTCCAACTCTTTTAAGTGAGTCAGGAGCTTTTATTTTAAAGTTGATGCTTAGTTGTGTAGACATGCTGCCTTGCCCTATTGTTCCTTTGCTTAGTGGGTGCCAGGATTATGCATTATTTTCCATTCCAAGCAGATCGTACAGTGTTCCCTTCGTCAAAATTTCAGATGAGGAAGGGGATGAGAAGTGTATGTACTCCGTGCCCCATAACATTTGATCGAAAAATGTTTTTGATTGTTTATTGAAGTTAGATCAAAATTATTATCATTGTTTAAATTCATATAACAGCAGACCTGTTTTTATGCTAGGTGTGGCCTTTCCTTTCAAAACTTTAGAACTGCAGTTTTTTTTCACCCTTAACGTTATTTTGTTCCCTGATTTCTTATTCATTTTTATTTTCTTCTGGCCTTAGCATCCTATTGTAGACATCTTTCATTTGTGGGTCATCTGATGGGAGTCGAAGAACAATTTTTTAGGCTCGTGGTTTATCAGTATAGTTGATGGTGCATTGCATGTTATTGAACTGATGAAATTTGAGGAGTAGTATAAAGCTCTTTGGCTGTCAAATCTTATCCCAATGCTGTTCCATGCTATTTTTGGCTCACCAGCATGGGTTTGTTGATTTCAAAAGTGAAGAATTCATGGGGTTTTAGAAGTCTTATGGCATTGCACCTAGAGCATGCCATTGCTCAATAAGATGCATCAGTATCTATCTGCGTCAGCTACTGATCAATCCCAAATTTGTTTCTGGATCAACCATTTTCAAGACTGTTCAAGTTGTTAGTGTTTCTGGATCAACCATTTTCATGACTGTTCAAGTTGGTTTCTAGTGGTATTTACACCATATGTTTGATTATGTTGAACGTGGTCACTAAATTATATGCAGTCTTAGAAAGTGAAGATGTGTAGCTGAGTGTTTGGGAGGGAGGATATTAAATGTTTCATTCAAGTCGTAAGTATGCTGTGCGTGTAAATTAAAATGACTTATTGCTGTTAGATTGGTAGCTAAAAGTTTTCAAGTATTTGAATCCTGATTTCCAACCGCAGCTGAATTAAATTGCTTATCAAGGTTTTCAAATATATAAGATCATTTTTACAATCATCTCTCTAGAATAATTGGTTTTTTGAGTAACCCATAGCTTTATCTTTCAAGGGTAACATTAGGCTTCATTATCATTTTTTCCTTATTGCTCATGAAGTCATACGGGCCATCACTGATCTTTCAATTCACTTTTGATTCAATCGTATTAAGATTTATTAGCAATATTCCTTCATATATGTCTTGGTGAATCTTCCATCTCTTCGTTCATGGCTCCTCCGAGTCCGCATCAATGTGTTTAAATATTTCTGTTTTTTTTTTTCTTTTTTTAAAATATAAACTATGGAGTTTACTCCTTCATCTTCAGAGCTACTGTTCAAGATGTGACTGGCAGAACATACCACAAAGCTAATGATGTATTTCTCACACACAAAAACTAATCTATTTCAAAATTTGGATAATGTCGTCTCTTCCACTTCCCCTTCGATTTTCTCCCGTTCCTGAAATCATGACTTATTTTCAAAAGTTTGTAACTCTACCAGAAGCTCTAGTAGAATCAGAATATGACAATCAAAAAATGAGTGAGGAAGTAATTCCAAATGTCTCTCTTCCTTTATATATGTTTTTCATTAACTAATCATCAATCTTTAAGTGAATGATTTTAGTACCTGGAAAATTATTGTCTTATCATTTGTTCATTCTTTTCCCACCCACTTTTTTAAAAATGAAATTCACAATGAAATTCCATTTGTGAGACACAACTTTCACCTCATTCAACCCAGTCTTTAGCTTATCAAGTGTGGAAATTTCCTTGAAATCCTTCTCCCCAAACTGATAATCACCAAAGTTTCTCACCAATGCTTAAAATGGATTTTATAGTTGAAAATATAACGTGTTCATGGATTTTTTTTTGTCACATTTAGCCTCTCTGTATCTTCTGAAATTCCCTTTTAGTTGTTTACTGTTGAGTTGGTTGTTTTAGCTCCTTTAGGCCATAGTTTTTCCACAATTTCTACTAGGTACACTTTTGATGGAGATCCCTGAAGAATATTTATCTTAGGCCTGAGCTTTTGTCTTAGCTCTATTCCTTGTAACTACTTGCCACAGTCTTGGATTTTCTCCCATCTCCATAAAAGTTTTGAGCTTCAACATTTTAACAGCACTGTGTGATTTTCAAACAAGCTCCATTAGATGGGATGGCATTGAAACTGTTATATTAAGTTACATAATTCCATGCACTCATTTTCATAACATAAATGGTTTATTGGTTCGAGAAGGGTTTATGGATTAAGTACTTACTATTTGATAGCTGACTTGACAAGCCTTTAAGGTTCATTCATGCGTATTTGTAATCCATTTGGAAAGTAATGGGTTTCTTTTCCCTCTTTAGCCTTTAGCCCATTCAAGTTCCCATGGAAATCTTCACTACACAACTTGCTTCTAATATTGATGATTTTCAGAGATATTCTACGCATAAAAACATCATTCTTGTTTTATATTGTCTTGAAGATTCGTTTACTAAGCATAATTATATTTTCTTTTAAAAGTTCAGTGATTTTTCAAGTTCTATTCTTTAATTCGCACATAAATTATACACTTAACTACCAAATTATGGAAGTTAAAGGCCATACAGGCCCACTAACAAATGTGGAAGCTCTTATACCTTTTTGTTTGGCAACAAGTAATTTAAAATCTTTAATATTTGAACTGGTTCTCATCATTCTTGTAATGTCTTTAACTTTTATGTTGTGAGGTCAGTCGTAGATATATAATAATAGATTCTAAGGTGTATAGATAGAATATGATTGTTCCTTCTCTTTAGAGTAATTTTGAACATAAAAAAAGTGATTTTAGCAATTCCAAAACTACCTTGTAACTTTCTTTTTGAACTTGAGTTCTCCAAGTTGTAAAATATTTTCTAGAGAAAAGGTAATCATACACATAAGAAACTGTAAGAAACTACCAGTGTTGCTAACATTTGTCTGTTCTTCAGTCAGAGTACCTAAGTAACGTGTTCTGTTAGTGTTTCTTATGTCATTTTGGCTTCGAGAGGACAGTGGGGGTTGATTGTGTAGAAGGATAACGCGTCATTCTAAGTAGTTGAGGGTAATTACTTTTACCATTTTTATTTGAGGAAATCTAAGAGTAATGCTTTTGAGGGCTATATTGAAATTGGATAAAGGAAGCAGTCCAAAATTTTTGAAAGGATAATTGAAGAAGAGCCTAACATTAGTACTATAATTCAATAGGCTTTGTATAGGAAGCTTTAAGTTTTGAATGTGAAATGTGAAGGAATTTTAATGAACAACATCCTTTTCTTTTACTAAACTCTCTACACTTGGTATTAAAGTTGTCTCTAGAAGGAGCTATCTGCTTTGCCAAATCCTCAATTATTTAAAATCAATGAAAATCATATTTAAAAATGTAAAAAAAAAAACAAATTAAAAAAAAAAATCTAAATGTAAAAAACANGTATTAAAGTTGATTTTGAATGATTGAAGACATGACTATTTTGAACATCAACAAGGTTATTTTAGCAATTCCAAAACTACCTTGTAACTTCCTTTTTGAACTTGGTTCTCCAAGTTGTCAAATATTTTCTGGGGAAAAAGTTATACCTAAGAAATTTGTAAGAAACTACGTGTGTTGCTGACATTTGTGGATTTGATATCTATCTTCTCAAAGTAACATAAACTTCCTTCCATCTTCCATCTTGAGGCAAAAACATATAGTTTAGGAATTATTGGTGAGGAACATAAATTTTGCTTTTCTCTGTCATCAATTACTAGGCATTCAATAAACCGAGTTATTGTCGGATTTTCAAAATTTGAAGTTCAGAAAATTATTAATTGTGGTTGCTGCCACGGCTATCTCCTCTAAACTCCTTGATCTGTGGTTATACCAACTATCATTGGGAACTTTTCTACAAAACTATCAGTCTATTGTTCTGCCTCCTTGAATAATTTTTTGGTTGAGAATACTCTAGCTACTAGAGATGGAAAACTTTTTCTAAGAACTCATTACTCTTCCATAATTTTATGTTCCCCCACCATGTTGTTGGCTGGAAGGATAAGAGCTGGATATGTGTATGTCTAACTCTTATTAATCTTCAGCCTTTAGAGCTTCTTTTTCTATTAAATCAAGCAAAGGATAGTTTCATTCATAAGTGAATTGAAACTTCTGGAATTTCATAATGAATTTAATGGTGAAAGCTATTTGTGTTTCATAATAGTTTCATTCAGTTTCTCTAATTCCCTTCCCAAGTGTGTTTCAGGAAAAACATGATTAGAGTATTTTTTAATAATAATAGCATGCTTAGAATATGATATTGGAATCCAATTTTTTCCAGTAGTCATTAGATATGTTATTTAACTCTGTTTACAATTTTTTCATCGACTGTGCTCTCTCCTTTTATCTTTTCGGCTTTCTGATGCAAGAAAATTTATGTAATTGATAGTATTGAATTAAGAGGAGAAATAAACCTTGCTTTAGATAAACTTCCATTACCACCTAACTCATGCATCGTCTCCTAGTAGACGATCACTACTTGGAAATGCAAAATCACGTCTTGTGTCCTGTGTGAAGAGGAATAAATCTTATCAATGGGAATTCTCGTCAACCTTTTGAACTTCCATATCATGCATATCTTAAGCCTTCTTTTTTTCTTTCCCTAGTACCATATAACTCAAAAAGAATACATTGCTTCAATTTTCTTGTCAAACGTAACCCATTTTGTTGTGTGTGTGGGGTCCAGAACTCTTCCAGATTTTAAAATATCCTCTTTGATTCCAGTTTTTTGGTAGACAAATCTGTTTCATGATGGTTTGTAGGAAAAGTTTCAATGCTTTGACTATTTTCCCACCACTTTTGAGCTCTGTAGCTATGGATTACTATATGTAAATGAGCTTTCTTTGTTTCTAAGCCATTAAATGCAAGTGTAAAGCGATATAAACCAACAATTCTCCAAGCGATAACCTTCCCTTAATAAAATGAATTTAAGTTAATTATCCAAGCAGTTTCTTTTTGTTTAGTATGCAGAAATACCAACAGTTGAATTTCTTATAGATTATAATCCCATGTCAACCTTCGAAGTCTCTTGAAATGGTACTATTTAGTTTTGTAGATCAAGTTTAAATAGAGTTCTCACCCCAGGCAAGGCAATATCTTTAATTGTTTTCTATCATCTTCATTGATTTGGTTTCTTCTTTTCCTTGGTTTTCGTTCTTCCCGTAGCTACAATAGGTTTAAAATTCCTCTCCACAGGTGAGTTATTCAATGTATTTTTGATTGCTGCCTTCTTTTCCTTGGTTTTCGTTATTCAATGCGTCATTAATATCATGCATTGTTTTCTCACGTAACTAATTCCTTAATGCTTGCCAATTCTTCAGATACCTTTGAATTCCTTCTACATTTCAGTTTTAAATAATCGCTCCTAACTTGTTGAAAATAGCTTTCTCACGTACCTATCTGCCTTCAGTTGAGGTCTTAACTTCTATTAGTATTTTTGCTTATATTTTTGGACGGTTCAATTGAAAATAGCTTTCTCACGTACTTATCTGCCTTCACTTTTAATTTCTGGTCTTCTTGCTTTTCTCCTGATCTTTTTGTTTCCTTACCTCAATCTTCTTTGGAACTTTCACTTTTAACTTGTTAAAGCAAATTATAGAAAAATGCTTACATATCTCGATTTTTCATCATCAGTTCGTTCTTCTAACTACAGAGCTTTCATGCTAGGTTTTCCAACTTCCAACTACTACCCCATTTTGTTGAAGGATTTCTCTTCTTCATTGTAGGAAGACTTTCCCTTTATATATAAACGTTTTATTTCCAGCTTCAGAGCATGCATTATTTAATCGAAGAATGATAATTATTCTTCGTTTGGATAATTTGTGAGCCACATATTCTTCTTCATTTGGATGATCAATTTGGATGAAAGTACGAGAACTTTCCACAACTTAAATAGAAGCTTCTAAACAATCGACCTTCCCCCTTTGTTTATTGCGTATGAGATTTCCTCTGTTAGTGTGCTACTCTTGCCCCCCAGTTTTTAAATTTGAGACCGAGCCCTGATACATTTGACCAACCTTTCTTTTTTTTATAGATTTTTGATCTTTCAGTGAAATCCCTTCAATTTATGCCCTTCATATGTATATTCTTATTGAAGTTTTTCAATATTATATATCAACCATTATGAAGTTTTAATCTGGTCACTTCATTAGTGCTTTCTCAATTCAAACCAACAAATTACTTCATCCTTGACTTATTTCCAATTCCGCTTCTAATACTATTTTCCATCACTGGGTGCACAAAGATTTTAAACAGTCAGGGAAGACACTTCCCAATTATTGGCATATGCTTTTGTTTCAAATACTTTTGAGGTATTTTTATTTATACTTGGTACCACCCAAATCCGTCCTTCCATTGTATGAATGATGACTAGTGTTCGAACTTGCAAGTAGGATCATTCTGACTGATGAATAATCTTGGGAGAGCTAAGAGAACTAGTAGGAAACCCACTTGTCTGTTCTTCTTTAATCAGAGTACGTAATTAACGTGTTCCGTTGGTGTTTCCTGTGTCGGTTTGGCTTCGAGAAGATAGTGGGGTTGATTGTATAAGAGGATAACATGTCCATATCAGTTTGGCTTCCTGTGTCAGTTTGTCAGTTTGGCTTCTAAGTAGTTGAGGAAAATCACTCTTACCCTTTTTATTTGAGGAATTTTATGAAGGAGAGCCTAACATTAGTACTGTAATTCAGTACACTTTGTACAGGAAGCTTCAAGTCTAGAATGTGAATGCGAGCCTATTGACGAGAAAGATTGGAAGAAATAAGAATAGTAACTTCGTAATATATTTTTGTTGGAAAGTATTTGTGAAGGATTTTTAAAGTTCCTTCTAGAGACAACGTTAATACCAAGTGGAGAGACAGAAAACATAGGAGATTAGAAACGGCCTCTAAAATCATAGCTTTCTACGTAGAACTTCAAAGTCCCTGAATCCTAACGTGCTTCTTTCATCAGGAGAAATAACAAATCATATTTAAAATCAATTTTAAGGAATGAAAATCATATTTAAAATGTTCCATATCATAACCGACTAAAGCTTGCCCTTTTAAACAACCTTACGCTTAAGAGTCTAGTATTTGCCCTTTTAAACAACCTTATACTTAAGAGTCTAGTATTTGCCCTTTTAAACAACATTATACTTAAGAGTCTAGTATTTGCCCTTTTAAACAACATTATACTTAAGAGTCTAGTATTTGCCCTTTTAAACAACCTTATGCTTAAGAGTCTAGTATTTCCTGTGGATTTATGAATTATAAACACGAAGGTCTTGTGTTTTTGGCATTAATGGAACTCAATAATGGTATTAAGTCTCTTTAGAGTCATTTTGAACGTAAAAAAAGTGATTTTAGCAATTTCAAAACTACCTTGTAACTTTCTTTTTGAACTTGTAATCTTGTAAAATATTTTCTAGGGAAGAGGTTATTATATACATAAGAAACTTGTAAGAAACTACCCGTGTTGCTTGTGGAAATAGGAGCAAAGAAGTAGGATTTGATTTCTGTCTTCTCAAAGTTAATATTCGACTGTGATTAAACCACCATTTAATATAATCATAGGCTTTTCAATAATTGTCCTGGGACTTTTTAGACTTCTAAGAAGCTTTGTACGCAGATACTGGGGACTACCAATAGGTTCCTAAACTAGGGATATATCGCCAAAAAGACAATTTCCACATTCTTTTGCCCCTTTAATTGATAGTAGACCTCTATTGAAGTAACTCAAGTCTTAGATTTCCTTACCAAGAGGTTTATTTTTGTCATCTTTCAAGATTTTGTGGCATCATAAAGGTTTTCAAAGGGTAACTTCCTTCCATCTTCCATCTTCCATCTTGAGACAAAAACATATCTACTGACAGCACTTTTACCAGAAATACTGACAATTACTAGGATCGGAAAAGAATCACTTTTGGTCAAATCCTCTTAAGGAAATCTCTTTCTTCTCTCTCTCAATCTCCTATTATGAGAAATACTGACATATGGAATATTTGAGATTACTGAGTTGCAAGTTTTTAATTTCCTTCACCATTTCAGTATTAGACTTCGCTTCTTTGTTTTTTCCCATCTGGGTAGCCCAAGAAAGGACAATTTTCACTAACGTAGAGAACTTCAAGACTATTTACAAGAAGACTTTGTAATATCAAATCATTGCTCTCAAATAATAAAATATAGTTTAGGAATTACTGGTGAGGAACATATATTTTGCTTTTCTCTGTCATCAATTACTAGGCATTCAATCAACCACTTACCAATACCTTAGTCAATAATATCTCCTCTAAACTCCTTGATCTGTGGTTATACCATAACTTTTATTCACAACTTTTCTATAAAACCATAAATGTTTCGGTGTCTGTTCCCATGAAATTTATGAACAAAACATTGAACTTGAATAACTTCTGGAATTTCATAATGAAGTCAATGGTGAAAGCTAATATAGTTAGTTTCTTTAATTCCCAATTGTGTTTCAAGAAAAACATGATTAGAATATTCTTTCTAATAAGAGCACGCTTAGAATATGATATTGGAATCCAATTTTTTCCAGTAGTCATTAGAGATGTTAATTAAACTTTGTTTAATTTTTTTTCATCGACTCTGCTCTTTCCTTATATTTTGTTTTAAAAAGATTTTCTGCTTTCTGGTGCAAGAAAATTTATGCAAGAACCTTACTGCTTTCTGGATAAAACGTTACTTTCCTTCGGTCTCTTTACTTAGACTTATCTATTATTTGATTGACTAATCCTTTATATTATTGCTTTATAGTATTGAATTAAGAGGAGAAATACACCTTGCTCTAGATGAACTTCCATTGCCAATTAACTCATGCATCGTCTCGTAGTAGATTACTTGGAAATGCAAAATCACGTCTTGTGTCCTGTGTGAAGTGGAATAACTCTAATCATTGTGAATTCTCGTCAACCTTTTGAACTGTCATATCATGCATATCCTAAGCCTTTTTTTTTTCCTTAGTACCATTGCTCAATTTTCTTGTCAAACCTAACCCATTTCGTTGCCTATGGGGTCCAGAACTCTTCCAGATTTTAAAATATCCTCTTTGATTCCATTCAAATCTGTTTCATTATGGTTTGTAGGAAAAGTTTCAATGCTTTGATCATGGTTTACTATATATAAGCGAGCTTCATTGATTTGAAGTGGCTCTTGATACTTCAGAAGTCCTATCTTTGATGCATAAAGACCCATTCATTAGAAACGAAGAAATTATGTCCAGCAAAAAATTCAAGTGCAAGCTATAAGGGATTTAATTTAATTCTCTAAGCAATTTCTTTTTGTTTAGAATTCCGAAATACCAGCAATTGAACTTCTTATAGATTATAATCCCATGTCAACCTTCTGAAGTCGTCTCTTGAAATGGTACTATTTTGTTTTGTAATTACCTTTTTGAAGATTATTCTTTTACTGGAGTCCAAGATCAACTTCACCCAAGCAAGACAATATCTTTGATTGATTTGGTTTCTTTCTTTCCTTAGTTTTCTTTCTTCCTTCAACGGAGTTTTCACTTCTACGATAGGTTTTCCTTAGTGTTTTAATATTCCTCATTCAATGTATATTTGATCGCTGCCTGATTCTCTTTCGCATAAAATTTTCTAACATTTTTCTTCAATATTTCCAACTAAGAATCGCTGCATTTTGAAGACATTAGTGTCAATATATCATCCATTTCAGTTTTAAATAATCGCTCTCAACTCAGTTGAAAATAGCTTTCTCACATACCTATCTGCCTTCAGTTGAGGTCTTAGCTTCTCTTAGTATTTTTGGATGGTTTCTTACCTTCGTCAACGAAATAATGCTTCCTTTCTTTGAGCTTTTTGCATGTTCTAAGCGGAAATCTTCTTGCTTTTCTCATTGATCTTTTTATTTTCTTACCTCATAAGAACTTTCTACGACTTGAATAGAAGCTTCTAAACATTCGACCTTCCCCCATTGTTTATTGCGTATTAGATTTCCTCTGTTAGTGTGGTACTCTTGATGAATAATATAACTTCTTCCATTTTAATAGTTATTATAATCTTTTATTTTAGACCATATCTAATATTTTTCAATCAATAATATTAAAAAAAAAAAGACAATTATATTCTTTAATTTTTATTTTAAAAANCAACCTTTATGCATAGATTTTCTATCTTTCGAGTGAAATCCCTTCAATTTATGCCTTTCATATCTGTATTCTTATTGAAGTTTTTCAATATTATATATCAACCATTATGAAGTTTTAATCTGGTCACTTCATCAGTGCTTTCTCAATTCAAACCAACAAATTACTTTATCCTTCTTGTATCCATGACTATTTCCAATTCCGCTTCCATTACCATTTTCCATCACTGGGAGTACAAAGATTTTAAACAGTCGGGGAAAAGATACTTCCCAATTGAAAAGAAAAAAGGAAGTCGGAATAACCACACCAGGTTATGCAAGGGAGATGAGAGAGCTTTGTTGGTTTGTTTGGCAAATCAGTTCGTTTCTCTTCAAATCGTTTTTTTTTTTTTTTTTTTTTTTTTTTTTTTTTTTTTNTGATTGTTATTATGTTCTCTTGGCAAAGAATGATTGTAACCTGGTATTTGATCTGATAGTGGAAGCTTTTCAAAGTTATCCCGTGGTTTTTCCCTCTCGCATTGAGGGGATTTCCACGTAAATCATGGTGTCTATACTTTGCTTGCTTGTTTTTAGTTTTCTTCTGTGTTTTTTTGGAGGGAAATTCCTTACTTGAGTTATTACTATACTGAACTTTTCATTCGTCAGCCAAGGATTGTGATTGATGTTTCAGAGATGGCATCTTTATTTCAAAGATGGAATAAGATAGGTGTATTGGTGAGATATATAACCCTTTTATATAGGAGAGAAGCCAATACAAGAAAGAACATAAGAATAAGAATAGGAATAAAACTCTGAATGAATACACATAATTAGCGCATTAATATTATATTTTCTTCGATTAACAAAGATAACTTTCCTGGATTCTGTAAAATAGAATTATAGGATGCACTTTAGTGTTCCTAGGTCCTTGATTTGGATTCACTTAGAAGTTTTTTCTTTAGAGTGATCAATTCTACTTTATTATCACCTGAAAGAATAATGTCATCCCTACATAAACAATCAAAATCATAAGAAGAGATATTTTCTTGCCTAGTTTGTTCCTCGCTCCTTAGTAAGATACGAAGAGCTATTATCAAGGAAAATTTTGAATATATTTAAATGTGGAAGACACATTAGCATTTTCTTTCAGAACATCAATCCCTAAAATGAATCTACGATAACCTTCCTAGGATTTCTACTTGAGTAAAAACAAGTATCTGATGAAATATCATGCCCATGCTTAGGAAGCATTGCTAACAAACAAGTATCTGATGTTATGCAATGAATGAAATGTTTCTAACAGAACAATGCAGAAATCAACACTCTGCAGAGGAGTAGTGTCCCTCAAGAGAAAAGAATTGGGAAGTTTTATGACAGAAAACACGTGAGTGAATGGAATGCCTTCTAGAAGCTAGAGGCTCCACGTATGGTAGAAAGCTTGCTTGCACAACACTCCTCACTCTTGGGAGGTTGAGAAACTTTAGCCTACACATACCAAGTATGTTTTAACTTTAACGTCTTACCTATTATTTAGGCACAAGACTCTCCTTTACTATTCCTTTACTATTCCTTTTCAATCTTAAGAGTTTCTCCTCCCTACATCAAATGCTGCAAACGCCTAGCTTGCTCCCAAGAGCTTGAAATGTTTTAACTCTAAAAGTGTATTGTTATTTGCTTCTTTGTGTTATTTATCAAAATATTTGTTATTTGCTCCTTTGTGTTGCATTCTTCCTTTTACATCTCTGGATTCAATGACATAGCTATGTTTTGCTTTTTTTTTTTTGACCACCATGAAGAATACTTTTTGCCAAGATTGAAATAATACCTAGAGGTGCTCTTCATATCATTCAATAGCCCAGCCTAATCACTATCTGAATAACTTTGCAACTGAACCGCTGTCCATTCTAGATGCCTTAGAACCAACCCCCATTGCAACAACCATATGGCTCTTGCACAATGAAGAAATTTGGATAACACCTACAGTGTACATGATCTCAACCCTAATGGATGTGATGTGCATGAGGCTTCCCACTAGGCTTTTTTTACGCAATATCATCTTCAAGTTCTCCATAAAAATTACAATTGCATTTGGTCGATCAATTTGCGGTCACAAATTCTTCTTTCACATCTCATAATTGTTCCCTCTTCCTCTATTTCAGAAACTCTAAGATGAATGCATCAAAAAGTTCACACATGTTAGATAAGTTAAAATCCCTAGTGAATCCTTAGACAAGTTTATACTGGGCATAATTTTCACTTGATCATAACCTGATTATTGAAAACATTTACAATTTCCATTATCTACAAACATGCTTTTTATGTGATTGCAGTTCACTTTACATCCATTAGAGAGATTGGTGTCTTAAGTTTTTTACTCGGTAGGGCTTCACTTTCTGACCATTTACCTTTAAGATATTTGCTTTGCCATCTTGCAAATCTATTAGCCTATATCAAAACGAGAGTTTTAATCTTTTTAATATCTAGAAAGCTTTGTGCTCAAGCTCAAGTGGCAGATGGCATGCTTTTCCAAAAATTATCTGGTGCCTTCAATGTTGTTTGATGTGTTCTTACTGTATCATCCAATCCTAGGACCAATCCTCTTATTAAGGATCCATATGTATCCACAATTGAAAATTCGTTAATCCTATATTGGCCGTACCTTGTATGGTATATGAAGACATAGAAATACACATGGCATTGTCTTAGATTCTGATAGATGATATTAATTTAATTCAATGCTGTCCCTATTCAATTTAGAAATGAATCAATAAAATATTCTGAATAATTTCAAATAACTTGAAAGTACCCCATACATTGAAAATTTCAACCTTGAGCATGAAACTTGCATCGTATCATGGCTGAAAGGTTTTATATTCTTTGATAGGTTTTATATTCTTTGATATCAATTGACATTGTTTGGCAAATAAGTGTGCGATCTAAACAAGGCCAGGATGAAATTTCCACGTTAGAGTACTTTCTTTGCAGCTATTTTTGTACCTACAAAATATCTTCCACATAGAGCCATTTGACAAGCATTTAGGATTTTTACCATGTCCTCCTCAACTACACATCTTAATATTTGATCTAGACCTAGCTTATTTAACTGTGGTTCATCCCAACTGTTGTGCAGTTGTACCAGGTGGTGTGAGTCCACTAACTAGATAATTGGCAATATGTGCATACCCGAATGCTATGCTACCTGTACTGCTACTTCTTTCATTTCTTGTTCAAATCATGACATGTGATCGACCACTTGATTCACTTTTCTTTTTTTATATTAAATTTCTTGTTCCAATTCTTAGAGAAGGAGAATCTATCAAAGACAAAGACTATTGCTTTGGTGTTAGAAGACCTAAATTTATCAAAGACAATCGCTTTGGTGTTAGAAGACCTAAATTTATCAAAGACAAAGACTCTTGCTAGGAGTTTTCTCTAACATGAGTAATTTACTTGTTCATCATTCACGACCTTGGTGGGATATTTAGATTAGATATAGGATCTTATATTGTGCCAAGATTGCTCCAACTGCCAAGTCACTTGCATTGCACCAGCTCAAATGATTGACTCCAGTTAGGAACTATCATGATTGATGTCGTGCTCAATCTTTTTTTTTTTTCTTTTTTTTTTCTTTTTGTATCTTCCAAAAACTATCATCAGTCCAGTTTCTAACAATCTGCATAAGAGTTTAGATATATATGAGATATCCTTGATGAATCATCTATAATATTATTCATGTCCTAGGAAAATTGGAATTTCCTGTCCTGTTAAGTTTTGAAATTTGTTGTATTTTTCCTTATCCACCTCGATTTCTTTCCTTGAGATTATGTGTCCTAGTATAATGCTTTTGTGTACCAATTCAACGACACTTCTCCCCGTTGTCCTAGTATATTGCATTTCTGCACACTGTTTGAATATTTTCCAAAATACTGAGAAATTATCCATAAAAATATCTGTAATTATCTCCACCATATATGAGAAAAAAAAAACAATTGTACACTTTTGGAATGTTTTCAGAGCATTACAAAATTCAAATGACATCCTTCTAAATAGGTAAACGTCATCTCTTCATTGTCTTCTGGTGCTATGGTTGTTTGATTGTAATATGAATATCCATCCAGAAAATTGTAGTACTTCCTTACTAATCAATCCAACACTTGGTAATAGAAAGAATTTTTTGAACCTTTATCTAGGCAGAAGTAGTTGCTTTTATCTAGACTATCTACCCTGTAATTGTTCTTGTTAAGTTGCTTTTATGCATGCATATAAGGGCTAATTCAATGTATATTTCTATAGTCCGTCCTATTGTCATCCCATGCTTTGAGTGGACTTGCAGTTATGAAAATTCATCTTCGGAAGTAAGGTGAGCTGAAATAATTACGGACAGAGTCTCACCTTTTCCTAAAACATATTTTAGGTGGAATGTAAGTAGTTCTAGTTCTAGTTTGGGTGGTTTAATCACTAGTGGTTGTATTGACAAGTCTTCTTCAATCCTCTAAAAAATGTGTTCTCGCCTGTATTCTCTTGCTGATTACATTCTTCTTCAAAGTTCTCACGTTCACGATTTTCTACTCAAGTTATAGGCCAAAAATTTCAATTCTTGAACGTTCCTCCATTTCTCTAGGGTATTACAATGTGTTGATGACATTGAATGTGATTTGTTTGATAATTCACACACGTTGTCAACTCACATTTATGGATATCAAGTTATTGCTCTCCCTATGGTCAAACAGGGTCTTCCTCGAATGATGGATACCTTTCTATCTGCCTTGCAATCTAGGATAATAAATCTAATCGTGAAGACAAATTTGTCCAGGACATCTTCTATCTTTCTTGCGAGCTTGCTATGGACTTTTCTTCTAATTGCAATGTTATTTTGGGTCTAGCTCATCCGTTTCTTAGTTGCTTGAGAGCTGTCAGAGGAATCAAGTTGACGTTGCTCCAGAGTTGCATAGTGCTCTGTCAACATATTTTCCTCCTATTATGGAAGAGATCGTAAAACTTTTTGGGTCATGCAGTTCAAGTAGCATCTTGCTTTTCAATAGGCCATTGTAGTTATTTGGAAGTTCCACAATTTCACCTTTTCTTTGCAAGGATGTCCTTTAAGAACATTGAAGTGCTTCTTCCTACTGGATGTTGATATGAAACTGTTTTGAGTATGTTAACAAATTGGTTGGATTTCTCGTTTTGGTTCTTTCCTTAAATCTTTGGAAAAATGGAGTATGTGGTCTGACACCCTAATCAAGATTTTTTAGTTTCTTTGTAGGCGTAACCTTTTTCTCTTGCTGTAGGTGCTTTGTGAACTCATCTTTTGCTGCATCAACTACAATTTTTTTTTTTTTTTTTTCAATTGAAACTCCATGTTGATTCTTAGGGTTCATTGTGGATACTTGCTTGCATGTTCTTTTATCAGACTTTTCTTTCTTTTTTTCCTTCCATTTTCTCTTCATCTTGTTTCCATGAATCCTTTGAAGTCTAGTCCTAAGAGTGATTGCCCTGCAATGTTCCTATGTTTCTCGTTGATGGTTTTTCTGGCAATGATCCTTGTTATATCATATCGATGATGTTGTTGCTTGACTTTGGATTATCACATCATTTTTAACCATAAAACTCCTTGTTATATCATATCGATTGATTTACGAGTCAATCTGTTATAGAAGTACTGGATCAGGTTATTAGCGGGCAAGCTGTGAGATTCACTCTTTTTCACTAGTTTCTTAAATATTTGGTTCTAAGATCCCTATATGCAAGTTATGATACATTGCTGCTGCATAGTCATTAAAAACAGTGTCTACAGTCAGATATAAGACTCTACATTTAAATTTTGAATAATCGCTCTCAACTTGTTGAAAATAGCTTTCTCACGTACCTATCTGCCGTCAGTTGAGGTCTCAACTTCTATTAGTATTTTTGCTTCTATTTTTGGACGGTTCAATTGAAAATAACTTTCTCACATACCTATCTGCCTTCACTTTTAATTTCTGGTCTTCTTGCTTTTCTTCTTGATCTTGTTATTTCCTTACCTCAATCTTCTTTGGAGCTTTCACCTTTAACTTGTTAACAATTAGAAGTATCCACGAGCAAAATATAGCAAAATGCTTACATATCTCGATTTTTCATCATCAGTTCGTTCTTCTAACTACAGAGCTTCCAGGCTAGTTTTTCCAACTTCCAACTACTACCACATTTTGTTGAAGGATTTCTCTTTTTCATTGTAGGAAGACTTCTCCTTTATATATAAACCTTTTATTTCCAGCTTCAGACCATGCATTATTTAATCGAAGAATGATCTATTATTCTTCATTTTGATGATTTGTGAGCCACATTTTTCTTCATTTGGATGATTAATTTGGATGAAAGTATGAGAACTTTCCACGACTTAAATAGAAGCTTCTAAACAATCGACCTTCCCCGTGTTTATTGCGTATGAGATTTCCTCTGTTAGTGTGCTACTCTTGCCCCCCAGTTTTTAAATTTGAGACCGAGCCCTGATACATTTGACCAACCTTTCTTTTTGCATAGATTTTCGATCTTTTGAGTGAAATCCGTTCAATTTATGCCCTTCATATGTATATTCTTATTGAAGTTTTTCAATATTATATATCAACCATTATGAAGTTTTAATCTGGTCACTTCATTAGTGCTTTCTCGATTCAAACCAACAAATTACTTTATCCATGACTTATTTCCAATTCCGCTTCCAATACTATTTTTCATCACTGGGAGTACAAAGATTTTAAACAGTCAGGGAAGACACTTCCCAATTGTTGCCATTTGCTTTTGTTTCATATACTTTTGAGGTATTTTTATTTGGATACTTAGTACCACCCAAATCCGTCCTTCCATTGTATGAATGAGGACTAGGGTAGAGTCTGTGACGCCAAAAAGAAAAAGGAAGACGGAAGAACCACACCAGGTTATGGAAGGGAGATGAGAGAGCTTTGTTGGTTTGTTTGACAAATCAGTTCGTTTCCCTTCAAATATTTTTTTTGTGCAATTTCTCCATGTTTTATTGAGTTCCATATATAGTTAAGGAGTGATAATTGTTATTATATTCTCTTGGGAAAGAATGTATTGTGACCTGGTATTTGATCTGTTAGTGGAAGCTTTTCAAAGTTATCCCGTGGTTTTTCCCTCTCCCATATGGGGGTTTCCACGTAAATCATGGTGTCTGTACTTTTCTTGCTTGCTTGGTTGTGTTTTAAATTTTTTTTCTATGATTTGTTTTTTTGGAGGGAAATTCCTTGAATTAGTATATTTAACTTTAATGGAATAAGATAGGTGTATTGGTAAGATATATAACCCTTTTAGGAGAAAAGCCAATACAAGAAAGAACATAAGAATAAGAATAGGAATAAAACTCTGATTGAATACACATAATTAACTCGTATTAATATTATATTTTCTTCGCTTAGCAAAGATAACTTTCCTGGATTGTGTAAAATAGAATTATAGGATGCACTTTAGTGTTCCTAGGTCCCTACATAAACAATCAAAATCATAAGAAGAGACATTTTTTTGCCTAGTTTGTTCCTCGCTCCTTGTTAGTAAGATAAGAAGAGCTATTATCAAGTATTTAAGTTCCAAATAACAAAAACCATGGAGAGTTTGAATATATTTGACGAACATTATTTGAGAATATCAAGGAAAAATGTGAAAGACACATGGGCATTTTCTTTCAGAATATCAATCCCTAAAATGAATCTAAGGCTCTTCCCAGTATACCATTTACATAATAAACAAAGATGAGAAAATATGACACGATAACCTTCCTAGGATTTCTACTTGAGTGCTTATGTATATATATATACTAGTTTATTAGCTTCAGATTCATTGGAGTGAAGGCCACATTTATTCACAGTAATTCAGTACCACAAAGCGTGATTCTTTTTCATTATCCACCTATTCCTCAAAAAGGTCTTCACAACATCCCTTTAGCTTATTTAAAAATCCTCAAGAATCCCAAACTATTTGAATCGAAAATATGCCATCTCTATTTGTTTGATCTTATTTGGGAATATTTATTGTTCATACCTTATTTCGTTGCTATCTCTAAAAGTCTACATGTGACTAAAATATTTGGAAACTTGAAGAACTAGTCATACCCATGCTTAGGAAGCATTGCTAACAAACAAGTATCTGATGTTATGCAATGAAATGAAATGTTTCTAGCAAAGAAAATAAAGTCATGCCCATGCTTAGGAAGCATTGCTAACAAACAAGTATCTGATGTTATGCAATGAAATGTTTCTAGCAAAGAAAATAAAGACGTCCTATTGCTAACACAACACATGGTGGGAGAGCAAGCCCCTTTTGGATTTTCTCTTAAGCCTTTTATGGTGGTGTGTGCTACTTCCCCAATGCAGAAATCAACACTCTGCAGAGGAGTAGTGTCCTTCCAGAGAGAAGAATTGGGAAGTTTTATGACGGAAAACATGTAGAAAGCTAGAGGCTCCATTTATGGTATTAAGCTTGCTTGCACAACACTCCTCACTCTTGGGAGGTTGAGAAACTTTAGCCTACACATACTAAATATATGTTTTAACTTTAACGTCTTACGTATTATTTAGGCACAAGACTCTCCTTTACTATTTTAGGCTCCACTTTTGTGTTATTTATCAAGATATTTGGTATTTGCTCCTTTGTGTTGTAATGAACCAGCTACATTTCTTTTATCGATGTCCAAGTTTTATTATCGATGATGTTGCTTGACTTTGGATTATCACATCATTTTTAACCATAAAACTCCTTCATTAGACTATTAGAAGAATTTACGCTGATAGTTGTGGTTGCATTTGTTGCCAGTATGTATGGCATAGGTTGTTGATTGTTCAATCATAGTGGAATTTCTTGCTTCGTGTATTGTTGAAGACAATTGCATCATTAATTTTGATGGTCTCATTAGTATAGACCCATTACTTAATACATATGAGCTAAGTTTTTCGAGGTATGAGTCAATCCATCATAGAAGTACTGGATCAGGTTATTAGCGGGCAAGCTATGATATTCACACTTTTTCACTAGTTTCTTAAATGTTCGGTTCTAAGATCCTTATATGCAAGTTAAAAACAGTGTCTAGAGTCAAATATAGGACTCTACATTTAAATTTCTTTCCTAAATTGATCTTATGAAAACATATTACATCTAACCTTTCAAGTATTGGAGTCAATTTAGAGTAAGTAACAAGGAAAATGGGTCGTGCCCAAATGTGGAAATTAATTAGACAAACAGTTCTTCCTTCTTTAGAGATAGGGAACCCATAACCCAAATGAGGTAACAAATATTGCAAATGCCAATAAGAACTAAAATAAGAACTAAAACACGAAATAAAATATAACCAGAAATTAAAAACTAAAAATTAAAAAAAAAAAAAAAATTATAGAACTACGTTATGACTTGATCCTTTTTTGAAAGGTACGTAGGCAGCTTAAAGATAATTCTTTAAGTCCAGTCAACTAACAGTAAATAATCCCCTATCTGTTCCTTTAAGGAAAATATAAATTCTAAAATTGAGAATGTACCATCTAAAATATATGTAGCTACACGAGATCTCTAACAATTTGTTTGACATACAGGGAAAAAGGGTTTTGTAGAGGTGCTCGGGAAAAAAATCAAAGAAATGTTTTTTTTTCCTTCTTTTTTCCTAGTTCATTCATAAAAGGTAGGTTGATATGATTAGATCACGAAAAAATGTTAGAGCTACTAGGTATCAAATAGAGTTTGGGTGAACCAATGTGGAAGCTTGTGGGCATATGATTGGGGTAGAATATTCATCCTGAGATATATATACTTGATTTAAAACCATGTTTGGTGAGCGAGTGAGGTTTCTTAGTTAAAACCAGGTGAGGTTTCTTAGTTAAAACCAGGTGAGGTTTCTTAGTTAAAACCAGGTGAGGTTTCTTAGTTAAAACCAGGTCATAGAGGACAGCTTATGAAAAACACAGCTTATCACAGGTGACATAATGATTCTTTTTACAATGAATTTGTAAAGCATTCACAAACAGTAGGATCATCCGATAAGGAAACGGAAAAAGTAGGATCATAATCGACTCATACCTCCCAGCCCTGTCTCCAGGATCTCATTCAATAGATCCAACCAATAAGGAAACGGAAAAAGTAGGATCATCCAATAAGGAAACGGAAAAAGTAGGATCATCCAAATATGTAATATAAATGGAAAGAAAAAATAGAAGTAATTTCCTCTTGGACATTTTTCCAAACATCTTACTTCGCACCCTTGTTTCTTGAGCATAAGGGTGAACTCCATCTTATGGTTCTCTTGATGTCTGCCATTATCATAAAGGTTATACAAGCTAAAAATCCAGTATATATCAACTAAATAAGAAAATGACAATGATTATATAAAAGAAATATTAGAGATCCAAATAATCCTGATTAAATTCTTTATTGACACATCAGAAATATTAGAGTTAGTATTGTACACATCAGAAAAATTCTTTATTGACTTCATAACTGATATAGCAAACTTATTGCTAAATTTTTATTTAACGAGATCTGACTCTTTAAAGATAAATAAAAAGAAAAATAAAGTAAGAAGTGGATCTATCTGTAGTTGTTGCAACTAGTGCCTACAAAACAGCTGAAGAGACTTGCACTAAAAATGTTGAACATCTTTTTTCTGTAACCCTACACATGCAAGACCAACCAAGCATCATCAACATTCTAATTTAATCACAGTGCAGCTGAGAAAGGAAGAGGAAAAGAAAGGTTCATGGGTAGATATCGACCAAATACTCAACTACTTACATTGGCTCGAGCAGCTTGAGCTCAGATTGGGAGTAGGTTAGGTCAATGTGAAGCAATTCCTATATGGACTTTTCTTCTAATTGCAATGTTTCTCGTTTTGGTTCTTTCCTTAAATCTTTGAAAAAATGGAGTAGGTGGTCTGACATCCAAATCAAGGTTTTTTTGTTTCTTTGTAGACGGAACCTTTTTTCTCTTGCTGTAGGTGCTTTGTGAACTCATCTTTCTAGTATAGGCCTAAGAGTGATTGCCTTGCAATGTTCCCATCTTTCTAGTTGACGCTTTTTCTGGCAATGATCCTTGCGACTTGTTCTTCAACTACTGCCAATTGTCCAACTTTTATTATCAATGATGTCGCTTGACTTTGGATTATCACATCGTTTTTAACCATAAACTCCTTCATTAGACTATTAGAAGAGTTTGCTCTTACAGTTGTGGTTGCATTTGTTGCGTATTCTGTTGTTGCATGTATGCCATTTGTTGTTGATTGTTAAATCATAGTGGAACTCCTTGCTTCGTGTATTTGAATGAGGTGCTTGCATCTTGTCCTACCAAGAGAAGTTAGGATTCTGCCTCTACTTTATGTTATACGGTAGGAGAGTGAGGATTTGACCTTAACGCATATAGGGTTGAAAGAAAAATTATCGATAAGGTGATTTTCGGAGTAGAAATTTGATTAAAAGTAGCGATATAGGTCTGATTCCCCAAAGTGAGACTATGTAGCATGTTATTCATGGCTGATATTTGTACACTCAATGTTGCCGAAGCATTAACTTTATGTATTCCAACAATATGTTGTTTGGTAGAATGGTTGTCTTCTTTTCTCCATAGTATAGAACCATTACTTGATACATCAACTAAGTTCTTTGAGGTATGAGTGGATCCATTATAGAAGTACTGGATCAGGTTAGCCGGTAAGCTGTGATGTTGACACTTCTTCACTAGTTTCTTAAACAGTTAGTTGAAGGAATTGCAGATCCTAAAAAGCAATTATGGATGATTATGAGGATCATCATTCTGAAGATCCCTATGTTCAAGCTATGATACATTGGTTGGTTCTAGTCCATTAAAAACAGTGTATTGAGTAGGTTCACTTGGCACTTGCACATTGTTTAGGTTCAAGTGGATTTATTAAGAGTTCTTGCAAGTCACTGTCTACATAATCTTCTTCCATTAAAAACAGTGTATTGAGTAGGTTCACTTGGCACTTGCACATTGTTTAGGTTCAAGTGGATTTATTAAGAGTTCTTGCAAGTCACTGTCTACATAATCTTCTTCCATTAAAAACAGTGTATTGAGTAGGTTCACTTGGCACTTGCACATTGTTTAGGTTCAAGTGGATTTATTAAGAGTTCTTGCAAGTCACTGTCTACATAATCTTCTTCCATTAAAAACAGTGTATTGAGTAGGTTCACTTGGCACTTGCACATTGTTTAGGTTCAAGTGGATTTATTAAGAGTTCTTGCAAGTCACTGTCTACATAATCTTCTTGTAGTCTTACTTTAGGAGTCTGTTATTAAAACCTATATGTCTAATGTTCAAAGCTGCATTCATAGATTTTCTTCCATTTTTTTAGAGCATTCATATATTTGGACCTCAATGAAAAGCATAAACCAAGATGAAATGGATTTCAAACCCTTGAAGTCCATGTTTCCTAATAGACCCATAACATGTTTCCTAATAGACCCATAACAGTGAAATAACAGTCCAAACTCAAAACACGAAACAAAATAAAACCAGAAATTAAAAACTAAAAATTAAAAAATATATATCCATATATAGAACTACGTTATGACTTGATCCTTTTATGAAAGGTACGTAGGCAGCTTAAAGAACATTCTTTAAGTCCAGTCAACTAATAACAAATAATCACCTATCTGTTCCCATATAGATAGGTGATTATTTGGGTGAAAGGTTCATATTAATGAGAAGAAACCCATGGGCTAGTAGGTGTCATATAATAGGTTGGAGTTTGGGTGAACTTATCCAGTGGAGGAGTGGAGGAGAGTGGAGGAGTGGAGGAGTGGAGGAGAATGAGTAAATGGAAGAATTGATAGTTACTATTCATACGGATATGAACAAGACACACCATCAATTTTAACCGAATATTCATAAGAACTCGGAGATAGATAGATATACATGAAAACTTATTCTTCAGCTTCATCTTATTTCATCTTTGTGGCTGCCATCCTTTTCTATACATTCCTTGAAGGTTTAACTGAAATATCATTTTAAGGGATATATTTATCCATAAGAACTAATGATTGTAATTGTTTACAAAAACGCTATTATAAACTTTTTTATAGCATTTTTCGTACATCGTAATGGACCATGTGAGACTTTTTATAGCAGTTTTCTTATAGCTATAATGAATGATGCTATAATAAAGATTATAGCTTATATATATTACAAACATTTTATAGCAATTTATTAAAGTTATGTTTTATATGGTTGAAATATTTGTTATAACTTATATGACATTTTTTAATAATATAGTATTTATAGATTCGATTTTGTTATAATGTACCTTTAATAACCTTTATTTTCTATTACATAAATTTTATTATATCTCTTATTCATTATTACAAAAAAAATTTCTCAACAATATTTTTTTTAATATAATTTACTTTTGTTTAAATTTAAAATTTAATATTTTAGGACACGTTAAATACAAAAAAAAATTTGTTCATAATTTACATATTACATGGAAGTTATTTGAAAGATATAAGATAAAATATTTATTGTATGCAATTACAAAAATATATATATATATATAAATTAGTTGACGATTACAAAAGAACACAAATGGTTGAATCTCCCACAACTACTTTTGGTACTGTAGACTTTCCATTATCAATTAATTCCCAAGAAAACCTACACTTTTCATTCCTCGAGTCCATTTTACTGCATTTTCAAGTTCGTATGTGGAAGGATGTAACTTCTTAACTGTGTTGCCGCTAGCAAATAGTTTGGTACTCTATTATTAATATGGGGTCTAAAACACAAGGAGAATTTACTCGTTGGTGGCAGGTGGTCTGTGGACTTTTGTTGCTCTCCATGGTGCTTTGGACTATAGGTTTCATGTTACGAGTTCTTTTTATTAAAACAGGTTCTCTTTAAGGTCTTATATCAACCATCTAAAACATGCTTCCGAGCTAGTCCACCTACGTCGATTGGAAAGGGAAACAAACCATTAAAGTTATTACATATAGAAAGATTTGATGGCTTTTGTTGGTTCAGGGGGTTCGATTTTTCGATTTAGTGTGTAGGGAGGTGCCTTTTGTTGACCTTTAAGCAGACATGTTGCCTTATAAAAGAAACTTGCATTTCAACCACCCAAATTACTATAAAACTCTTTTGTAGGAGTTTCGATAGGGTTGACTTTATTGTCTATAGTCATACCTATCCTATGGTCAACAAAGTAAAAATGTTGCTTGCAAGATTCTCCAATTGAAGATACTAAAATACCTTATAAAAGCAAGGATAGTGAAAATACATATTTGAAGAATTTGGGTTGATATGTAGGAATCTTTATTCTCACAAACAACTCGATTAATAAGTTTGTGGGCATGTGGCCTCTAAGTAGAGGAGTACATAAGCAAATTTCAACATTTGCAGGAAAAAGAATAATAATAAAATACGATAGTTACTATCTATATAGATAAAACAGAACATTTGTAAGAATTTCAGCGGTCTACATACTTAGGGACAAATTATGCTTGAATCTTCACTTTTGCAAATAGTATAAGATAAATAAGCTTATTTCACTACAAGAAATAATGAGTACGATAGTAACGTTTTTTCGTACGTCGTGGTAGAGCATATTATTAAAAGTATGAACTTTTTATAGCGTGTTTTTAGTAGATTATAAAACTATAGCTTATTTATGTTGCTTTAAGAACATTCTATAGCTTTATTAAAGTTATAATATATTTAATATAGTTAAAATATTACGTTATCTTTTATTTATTATAGCATTTTTTAACACTATAATATAGGATTCACTGCTTTATCTTATGCTATAATAATGATATTTAGAGTACTTCATTGTACAGTAAATACAATGAAGATTCGACTTCCATAAGTAATTTCATAGAATAAATAAATTATTTAAACTATATAAAATAAAGTATTCAACACTATTTGCATTTTCCATTTTCTAGAGTATTTCTAGTTATTTGATCGTAAGAGAGAGTTTTTGGAACAATTACTAGTTACAGAAGACTTTTTAATATTTGCCTTTATGAGCATGGTTGATTCCTTTGGCAGGATCCAGAAATATTTGGAGAAATGTTTGGAAAAATTTGGATAATAATTGAAATAGACTAGTCTTCTAAATTAGATTGAACCATTCCTAGATAGAGACTAGGATATCTAATCAAAGTCTGAACAAAGGTTTTACAGTGACTTAAACAAGACCGACGTGTGTTAAATGCTTCACGGATGTAGGAGTATAAGAGATTTTGAAAAAAGATTCAGAGATTCCCTATTGCTATGAATTTGGATATTTTTCCCTAAGAATTTGATATATGATCTTTGAGTAAAATTGAAGGTCGAAATTTGGTAGATAGTTACTCCTTCCTATTAATGATCCTGAAATCAACCACTTTCAGATCTATAAACAAATACGGAAGACGGAAGATGAAGGAAAAAAAAAAGATATTGATTGAAAAAGAAAATGAGTCAAATTTGTTTGATGAATCTTGAGTTCAGTCTTTCAATTATCTTTGATTTTTTTACTCTCGAGTAAAGGTGAAGGAGTTGTACAAATTTTCCCTTGATCTCATTTACTCGACTCTAAAGGAATAGAATATCTTCTTTGTCTTTCCTTCCTTACCTTAATGCAATAACTGATGGTTATAGAAAAGAGAGAGGGGCAGGCAATGGAAGTCACTTTACCTTGTTGGAGAGGTGAAGGATAAAAAACCAACGCTAAGGAGCTAGGCAGACTGATTTTAGGATCTACCTTTAGAATAGTCCAGTTTTGGAGTTGATCTTCCATTCTTGCAATCTAATATTCTTGATTGACAGTATTTGAGATGGTGAGATTTTCTCCTCTTCTGTATTCATTTGATTTTTCTTCTCCTTCAATAGAACATTTGAAATGATTTGATTTTTTGAATTTTCTCAGAAATTTCTCAATTGATTTTCAAGAGAGAGCTATCGATCGATCAATGCTCTCTTTACATTGATGAAGTCTTTTTATAGACTTCGGATTTGAGAGTAGATTTGAAAAACATAAACTAAAAGATAAGATCAGATCTAGTAGAATAGTCCCCTGTGAGATCTACTTTTCTAAAAGTAAGAAAACACCCTGAACCAAACTAATAATTCAAGACTAATAATTTACAAAGATAAAAATTGATAATTCACATGCCTTCAATGTGTGGTTGACTAGTTGTCAATCTTCGTTTTGTCTCTAATAAATATGTCAGGTTGTTGATAAAATCTTCTTCGAAATCTTTCGTATGACTAAGCAACCAAGCTTGCCAATGGGCTTACTGTGCTTCCCGCGTCTTACCACCTAGAACACAAGAGCTATTCGCTCAGCTATCACATACTCCAAATTTTTACAAATTCCTCTTATTATCTTCCTGCTTTCAGCACTAACATACTTAAAGATTGAGTAACTCTTCTTCTCTCACGAATCTAAGGCTCTAATACCATCTTATATTAGAAAATAATTAATTTCACGTGGTAATACATTGAAAAAGTCTGAAAAGAATAGTAGCATGACAATCTATACATAAAAGGAAATAATTTACCATACTCATCAATCAAATTGATAAAAAAGGAAATAAAAAAGAAAAAGACAAATAATTGAAAAGGGAGAGTGAAGTTAAAGGAAAAGGAATATGTTAGAAGATATCCATTCAAGATTTTTTTTTTTTTTTACATGTAATTTAATGACTATTCAGTCTTTTGTAACTGCCAATTTTTAGCAAGGTGGTTGAGAATTCAAACATGGATCATTGAGATCATAGATTATATATTTTTCTTCTTTTACTATAGAATAGAAGGGGAATATGTTGAACGGACTGTTGCGGTCTCTTTTGAAAATTAGCTTTTGAAGTTGTCTAAGCTAATGCGGCAAGCAGTCTAGACTTTGAATTAAGAAACTCAGTGGTTTTTTCTCAAATAAATCGTGAAGGTGGCCATTCTCAGATAATCAGACCTTCACTAATTTGAGATCTGCGTGGTATAAGTGTATTTTGATTACTTTGAAGACTTGTTTTACTTATCTTCAGTTTTATTTATTTGGAAATTTCAAGTTAGAATCTAAGGAATTTGAAAATATACGCTAAAGCGCACGCCAATGGAAATGGAGTTTTGGAGATGTTTTTAACGAAGTAACGAAACGATTCTTGTATTGGAACGGAAAATATATTTTTGGTAGAATTGAATTTTGTGAGCATTCTAGCAGAATTGAATGAACCACGAGTGCTCGTAATTTTGATACCAAATAACATTGAATCATGCCATATGATAATCTCTGTAGGAGAAAGAGTGAGGGACAAAAGGTTTTGATAAAGTCTTCTCCGTGTACGGATCTTGATTTCAGTACGTCGTATTCATGACTTTGAAAATTTTTAATTTTGTCTTATAAAAAAAAATGAATTTTGAGTACGCGATTTTTGAAGGATCAGCGCGACTCGGAATATGAGTAATCTCGACAGACTTGGTATTGACCAAAATGAATTCATAGAACTTATGGTCTTATGAAGGGTTTGGGATATAGAAGAATCCCGATGGAAAGACTTTTTTGATGACCTTACTGACTTTTGGATCGTCATATTTTGGTTCTACTAAAGCTTCTAGTAGAGATACAAATTTTTTAAAATAAATCATAATTTCAGGAATTAGAGAAAATCGAACGGGAACAACCACGTTCGAGTAGGTTGAAGGGACAGAAGGTCCCTTTGAAGTGAAAGAGACAGTAGGTCTCGATGGAGTAACGACAGATGGCCGTGTTGAAGAGGCAAAAGGTCTCGTCGGAGTGATATCCTCTGTTTGTCTTTGAGCTAGTTTTGCTTTAGACCTGGTCACTAGTGTGAAACCAGCATTCATCGCATAACTATTAGATGTCATTGGAGTAGGAGTACTCGAAAAAACAATGGGCTTCTTCCCTTTTTTTCACGATCTTTTTTCCGGTCATCTCAAGGCGAAGAAGAGTAGTTAGGGAGAGTATTTCTTTGAGAGTAGGAACTCTCTTGAGAGGTAGTTTGCCAACGATTTTTTGACCCCTAGGCAAAATTTGAAAGAGTCTAAGTAAGATAAAATTGCTAGCCATCTAGCAAAAATTTGTTTACATACGAGATTCTTCACATTCTTTTCTAAAACAAATTTGGATGCGTTGGAATCTGTTTTGATAACAAAGTTTTTGTTAATTAAATCACTTTTGAAATTTATGTACACAGGATACTATTGGAAGTATTTCTTTGTGTACCGTTGAGTAATTTTTTTATTAGAATTTCATATCCCTGAATGAAAGTGGACAATGAATTCTTTCTTGTCAAAAGATTGTTTCAGGATTCCTCCATATCATATCGGATGCGTCGGACTCTACTATTAAATTAGCTCTGAATTTATCAGAGACAAATACGGAATTGATTTGACTAGGGATTTGATTTTTTTTTTTTTACTGTTTTGGTGTGTTCTTCCGTCTAGGGTTTTGGATTATTTTTTGGTCTTTCAAGAAGTGGTTTAGATTCTTTTTTGGATTCCTCCATATTCTATGTGGGATGGGTCGGTCTCTACTATTAAACTAGCCCTTGAATTTATCAAAGACAAACACAAATTGATTTGACAAGGGATTTGATTTTTTGGACCGTTTTGGTGTGTTCTTCAGTCCAGTGTTTTGGATTATTTTTTAGTCTTTCAGAAAATGGTTTGCAAATGGGTCTGATATGTTGAAGGAAATACACGTAATTGAGAATCCCAAAAATCTTTAGAGTTGGGTTTTGTAATCTAATCCGGAAAATTTGAGGCAAACTCAATGAATCTTTAAATGGGTTAATGAGACTCAAATGAATCTCGAATCCAAGAAAACAGATTGACTACACCATTGTTTTTACTGTTGTAAAAATGTTTGAAAATGCTTCAAATGTTGATTGATGTTTTGAGAGAAAATCAGAACATCGTCAAGATAAACAATTGAAAAGTCTGGAAAAGATCATAATTTTTTGAAATTCGGACAGAGCGTTTTGTAGCTCAAATGGCATAACGTTCTATTCGTACCGTCCGAAAGGAACGTTGAAAGCCGTTTTGTACTTGTCTTTTTCTCAAATCTAGATTTGCCAAAATCCTGATTTCATATCAAATTTTGAAAATACTTTTACCTTTGAAATTCTTTGCATTAAATCTGATTTATTTGAAATTGGATATCTATTCCAAAACCTTATTTAAGGGTTTGTAGTTTATTACCAGTTGTGGGATTCCACGTTACTTCTCTGCTTGGTTGTTGACGTAATAAGCCGCGCATGACCAGGAACTTTTGGACGGCCTAATAAGACCTTCTGTAAAATATTATTAATTTCTGCTTTGTAGAATGTTAGTAATTCTTTATTCATATGAATAGGTCGGGCCTTCGTAGGATATTTTTCTATTCGAAGTTTAGTTTTTGATATAAGGAAGATTAACTATACGTTGCTTCCTATTCCAAAAGGTATTAGATATAGTTGAACAAATTTTCCTTTCTATTTGGTCTAGTAAGACTTTGATTTTAGACTGAACAATCTTATTTTGAAGTTGTAGGAATTGTTTCATTATACTTTGTCTTTCTTAGAAGTTGTTCAATTAATACATTTATGGTCTTTTAAAGATTATTTTGAAAGGGTATAGTTGAGTAATGGAAGGAATACCTAGGATTAATTTTTGTCTAAGTCCTTTACTAAAAGGAAGGAATTTATGAAGCAAATTATGTTATGTACTTTTGATAATTTGTAATTAATTTTGAGTCTATGGTTATTTGCATCTCTAAGGCCTTCAGTTGTTTTTTTAAGATACTGTATTAGACTTTCTTGAATGCAATTTTGATCGGCTTATTTATGAGAGAGCTTTTAATGTTATTTTGAAATCATAAATTTTCAGGGTGACGAGCGTACCATTTTTGATATTGAGAAGTGGTGATGCATCATAAATTTCCTAGTTGATGGATCTTCTTCTTTAATGATTTGAGTAGTTGGCCTAATAACATAGTAGTTCAATATCTGTTCGCGAGTTGATTCGTCAAGATATTTGTCCCATCGGTCTTTGAGTTGCCCGGTAAATTCGGTTTCTAGGACTTGAGCTATTTGATGGTAACATTCATTATTAGATAGTTGGACAATCCATCGATATTCCATTCATAGATTGCTAGACCATCGTAATGGGCTTGAGTTTGTAGCGTCTTTTCCTCGAATTGAATATTCGTGTAAGACAGTTGAAGATACCAATTTTTCTGATTACTGGTATTATTTTGACTTCTTCTAGAGAACCTTTCAATTCGATTGTATAGAGGCTCTTCTATTTTATTTACAATCTCATCTTCGGATTTCTGGATCTCATCGTAATTGTTAATGACATTGATAGATGAATCTTGAAGAGTTATTCTTGGATCTCATCTTCTATCTTATTTACAATCTCATCTTCGGATTCCTAGATCTCGTCGTAATTGTTAATGACATTGACAGATGAATCTTGAAGTGTTATTCCAGGATTTAGAATCCTATCCAATTTTTCTTCTATCTTGGCCATTACCGACTCTTCTTTTGAAACTCTCCTCTTAAATATGTCGAGATTTGTCGGTTTGAGTATTGGGATTGACTCATCGATCTTTGATACAAAGCTTGCTTGTGCTTTCCTGCTGAGTACCAGATTTCCTCGAGATTTTTCCCTCAATACTCTCAAGTTGAATAGCGATCGTGGATAAAATCTTATTTGAATAATTGCTTTGATGCTGGATATTTTTTATATCCTTTAGAGTTGGATTACCGTTTTCTAGAATAGTCTTTGAAGTACTGGCTTTGACTTTTTCTTCGTAGCAGTTGTCAAATTCAACCTCTTCCAATGGAGGATGTTTTGAATATACCAAGCCTCTTCTGGCAGTCTCCCAACTCCTTTGAGTTAAAAGGTGCATATTTGCAAAATATTTTTTCAAATCATTCTAAGAATGGTATATTTTCTTCTATGGCTTTCATATGAGAATATCACTGAGCTCTTAATTCATTTTGGTTAGCTTCTTTTAGGTTTGAAAGCATTTCTTTGTGAAGAGTTGGTAGCTGACATAAAATCTGCTTTTAGAAATTTCTTGTCTATCTGAAAATCAACTCTGATGACATTTTTAGCTGACTATCGTAGACGGATTGAGTATCCATATCAGTATGGGTTGGAGATCTTGAGTCATCGGATTGATGCCTTTCTTTGATCATAACTTACCTCTTTTACCTTTAAGGGTCATACATTAATCTTGAAACTCCTAAAGATGTGTCTAAACCAAAAATTAAACTTTTTCAAACAAAAATCTGTTTTCTTGGATTCAAGATTCATTTGTGTCTAATTAAACCCATCAAAGATCCAATTTGCCTCAAATTTTTCGAATTAGATAAAACTCAACTCCAAAGATTTTTGGGATGTCTCAATTATGTGTCTGATTTCCTTCCAAATATCATATACCCATTTGCAAACCACTTTTTGAAACACTTAAAAAAAATCCAAAACCCTGTGCTGAAGAACACACCAAAATCGTCCAAAAAATCAAATCTCTTATCAAATCAATTCCGTGTTTGTCTCTGATAAACCCGATGGCTAGTTTAATAGTGGAGACCGACGCATCCGATATAGAATATGGAGGAATCCTGAAGTCTTTTAACATGAAAGAATCTATTGTTTGCTTTCCTTCGGGGATATGGAATTCTAATTAAAAAAAAAATTACTCAACCGTAAAAAAAGAATACTTTCAATATTACTTGTGTACAGAAATTTCAAAGTGATTTAATTAACAAAAATTTTGTTATCAAAATAAATTCCAGAGCATCCAAATTTGTTTTAGAAGAGGATGTCAAGAATCTCGTATCTAAACAAAATTTTGCTAAATGACAAGTAATTTTATTTTGCTTCGACTTTCAAATTTTGCCTATAAAAAGGATTGAAAACCCCTTAGCTACTACCTCTCAAGAGAGTTCCTACCCTCAAAGAAATACTCTCCCTAACTACTCTTCTTCGCCTTGAGATGATCGGAAAAAGACTGTGAAAAAAGGAAAGAAGCCCATTGCTTCTTTGAGCACCCCTACTCCAATGACATCTGATAGTTATAAGATGGATGCTAGTTTGGTGACCAGGTCTAAAGCATAACTTGCTCAAAGACAAACGGAGGTTATCACTCCGATGAGGTCTTCTGCCTCCTTCAACACGGCCATCTACCGTTACTCCATCGAGACCTACTGTCTCTTTCACTTCAAAAGGACCTTCTGTTCCCTCAACCTTCTCGAACGCGGTTGTTCCTGTTCGATTTTCTCTAGTTCCTAAAATCAGGACTTATTTTCAAAAGTATGTATCTCTATCAGAAGCTCTAGTAGAACCAGAATATGACGATTCAAAAATCAGTGAGGTCGTCAAAAAAGCCTATCCGTCGGGATTCTTCTATATCTCGGAAGACCTTCATAAGACTAGAAAATTTAATGAATTCATTTTGGTCGATACCAAGTCTGTCGAGATTACTCATATTCCGCGTCGTGATGATCTTTTAAGAATCGCGTATTCAAAATTAAAAATTTTCAAAGTCATGAATCCGACGTATCGGAATCAAGATCCATACACGGAGAAGACTTTTTCAAAACCTTTTGTTCCTCAGTCTTTCTTCTGGAGAGATTATCAGATGGCACGGTTCAATTACTAGTACTAGTGGTTCATTCAATTCGGCCAAAATGCTCACAAAATTCATTATTCATTTTGGTTTATCAAATGGTGGAAAATTTTTGGATCTGTCAAAGATATATGTTCCAATACAGGAATCGTTCTATTACTTCATTCAAAACATCTTCAAAACTTCATTTCCATTGTCTATGTGTTTTTTTTCCTCCCTCTTTCTCCTTGAGAGATTATCAGATGACATGGTTCAATGTCATTTGGTATCAAAATTACTAGTACTCGTGGTTCATTCAATTCGGCCAGAATGCTCACAAGATTCATTATTCATTTTTGTTTATCAAATGGTGGAAAATCTTTGAATCTGTCAAAGATATATATCATGTTCCAATACAGGAATCGTTCTATTACTTCATTCAAAACATCTTCAAAACTTCATTTCCATTGTCTATGTGTTTTTGTTCCTCCCTCTTTCTCCTTGAGAGATTATCAGATGACATGGTTCAATGTCATTTGGTATCAAAATTACTAGTACTCGTGGTTCATTCAATTCGGCCAGAATGCTCACAAGATTCATTATTCATTTTTGTTTATCAAATGGTGGAAAATCTTTGAATCTGTCAAAGATATATATCATGTTCCAATACAGGAATCGTTCTATTACTTCATTCAAAACATCTTCAAAACTTCATTTCCATTGTCTATGTGTTTTTGTTCCTCCCTCTTTCTCCTCGAGAGATTATCAGATGGCATGGTTCAATGTCATTTGGTATCAAAATTACGAGCACTCGTGGTTCATTCAATTCAGCCAGAATGCTCACAAAATTCATTATCCATTTTAGTTTATCAAATGGTGGAAAATCTTTGGATCTGCTAAAGATATATTTTTCGTTCCAATACGGCAATCGTTCCATTACTTTGTTCAAAACTCCATTTCTATTGGTTATGTGCTTTTGTTCCTCACTCTTTCTCCTATAGAGATTATCAGATGACATGGTTCAATGTCATTTGGTATCAAAATTACATCACTCGTGGTTTATTCAATTCTGTCAGAATGCTCACAAAATTCATTATCCATTTTGGTTTATCAAATGGTGGAAAATCTTTGGATCTACCAAAGATATATTTCCTGTTCCATTACTTCGTTCAAAACATCTTCAAAACTCCATTTCCATTGGCTAGGTGCTTTAGCGTATATTTTCAAATTTCTTTAATTCTAATTTGAAATTTCCAAACAGAGGAAACTGAAGATAAGTAAAACAGGTTTTTATTTTCAAATTTCTTTAATTCTAACTTGAAATTTCCAAATAGAGGAAACTTGAAGATAAGTAAAACAGGTTTTCAAAGTAATCAAAATCAAATGGTGGGATAAATACATTTATACCCACGCGCAGATCTCAAAGCAGTGAAGATCTAGTTATCTAAGAATGGCCACCTTCAGGATTTATATAAGAAAAAGACCACTGAGTTTTTAATTGAAAGTCTAGGCAACATTAGCTCAGACAATTTCAGAAGCTAATTTTCAAGAGCTTCTTCAAGGAGCCGCAACAGTCGGTTCAACATCTTCTCCTTCCATAGTAGGAGAAGAAGAAGATGCAATCTATGATCTTAATAATCCATTTTTGGATTCTCAACTACCTTGCTAAAAATTGGCAGTTACAAAAGACTGAATAGTCGTCAAACTACTTGTAAAATAAAATTGTGTATGGATATGTCGTTTGACACTCCGAATTTTCTTTCCTTTTTCAATTATTTGTCTTTTTCTTCCTTATTTTCTTTTTCATCCATTTGATTGATGAGTATTGTAAATTATTTTCTTTTATGTATAGGTTGTCATGCTAGTATTTCTTTTCAGGCTTATTCAATGTATTACTGGGATCACTTGTAAATTAAGTCTTTTCTCATGTAAGATGGTATCAGAGCCTTAAATTTGTGAGGGAAGAAGAGTTACTCAATCTTTAAGTATGATAGTGCTGAAAGCAGGAGGATGATTGGAGGAATTTGTAAAAATTCATAGCTAAGTGAATAGCCTTTGTGCTCCAGGTGGTAAGACACGGGAAGCGCAATAAGTCCGTTGACAAGTTTGAGTGCTTAGTCATACGAAGGATTTTGAAGAAGATTTTATCAACAACCTGACATCTTTATTAGAGACAAAACGAAGATTGACAACTTGTCAGTCACACATTGAAGGCTCGCATGTGAATTATCCATTTTTGTCTTGGTAAATTATTAGTTTGCTCTAGGTTTTTCTTACTTTTAGAAAAGCAGATCTCGCACGGGTCCTGTCTTGCTATCTTTTAGTTTATGTTTTTCAAATCTACTTTCAAATCCGAAGTCTATCAAAAACTTCATCAATATAAAGAGGCATCGATCGGTCGATAGCTCTCTCTTGAAAATCAATTGAGAAATTCATAAGAGAATTATTCTATTCTATCTATCTCTTGTCTCCTATATGTTCATCTTATGAACGAATTTCTGAGAAAACCCATTTCAAATCTTCTAGAAGAAGAAAATTCAAATGAACACGGAAGAGGAGAAAATCTCACCATCTCAAATACTGTCGGATATCAGATTGCAAGAATTGAAGATCAATCAAGAATATCATATTGCAAGAATTGGAGATCAACTCCAAAATTGGACTTCCAAAGGTACATCCTAAAACTATCTCCCAAATTTCGACCTCCAATTTTACTTAAAGATTATGCATCAAATTCTCAAATTATCTCAAGCAATAGGAAATTTCTGAATCTTTTTTCAAAATCTCTTATACTCCAACATCGTGAAGAGTTTAACTATCTTCACGTCGGTCTTGTTCAAGTCGCTGTCAAACCTTGGTTCAAGCTTGGATTAGATACCCAGTCATTATCTCCCTACGAGATGAGGGACTTCTCAAATTCTTTATTGGGAATGGTTCAATCTAATTTAGAGAATGGATCAAATTATTTCAATTGTTATCCAAATTTTACTTTGTCAGTCGACAAATATTTCTCCAAGAGCATTAAGATCCTCGCCAAAGGGATCAACCATGTCATAGACATAACGACCCAAAATTTTCGACGTAATTTAAGGTCACTACTGTATACGTACCATAAACATTGAATGCGGGAGACTTCATTTAAATTCCATAAAACATAACCTTTAACTTAAAACACAGCCATGGACTTACGTGTTTCGAAAACATCTTTAAAACGACACAACAAAAGACCCGAAATAAAATAAATAAGCGTTTAAGTTTAAAACATCCTATTCTATCCTAAGTCTAAGAAAATAAATGCCACTATCCTATGCATGTGTCATGATCTCGAGTTGCGATGTCGTCGTCAGCCGTACAGGAATGCCTTGCCTTAACCTGAAAAATGTAGTAGCACATGGCTTGAGTATTTAAAGAAATACTCAGTAAGTGACCCCACTATTGGGGTTAAATGCAACAATCACATGCAATGAAATGATGGGACCTATCTTTCATTTCATTTCGTTTCATTTCGTTTCGTTTCGTTTCGTTTCGTTTCGTTTCGTTTCGTTTCGTTTTCCCTACGGTGTAATCCTAACAGGTAATCGTGGACGTGTACCATATACTCTACACGCAGCCCATACGTGCGAGTATGGGCTCACCAGCTAGTTCGCACACCGCTGGGCCACTGTCCCTAGCCGGTGGGCATGCTCTGGGGGCCCACCGGGACCCGTTAAAACTAAAACCGTCACGGCAGCGCTATGCAGGGCATAACGATCGTTGTCCTGCCATTTGGATGTACGCGTCCGTACCCTCGTGATGGGATAGGGGTATCCCCCCAAATGCATGATCACACAATATGCATGAGGTCCCACTAGTCCTACAGTCATCATTTAATGAACATAACCCCGTGTCACGTTTTCATGCTTACATGTCATTCTCATTCTCATTTCGTTACATATCATACATATTCCTAACGGGGTTATGTATCATGCAATTTACCGTATTTCATGTCATACAATTCATTCAGTTACATTCCAATACTCATACAACAAGCCATAATCGTACAAGGGCCACACATCGTCACATGCATTCATATCACATCAACTAAGCAGCATAAATAACATACATTCACGTTCACATGATTTCGTACTTAAGCACAATAATCTAGCATACAATGTATCATATCATAAACAAGTCATAACGTATACACTTCATAGTCATATCGTTCTCTAACTTACCATAGCCTTAACGTTCTTATACCTATCATAGACATATCATTACGTAACGTACCTTAGTCATATCGTCACAAGAACGTACCTTAATACTATCGTTCTATCAATCTATCACAAACCTATCCCTTTCTACCCATAACCTAACCGTATTCTTTCATCAATCTCTCATATCCATAGCACTCCGGTATGTAACCTAACCTTAACGTTTCATGAACGTATCTTACTCTTATCGTTACATCTCATTTTGTGCATCCTTCTTGTATCCCATCCCAAACATATCCTTGAGCACATCGTACCATAATTATTATCATACAAACCACATATTATAACGTAACATAACATATAGGAAGCATATCGATCCACAGACAATTCACACATATCAATATATATGACACGTGCAGAACCATAGGGCAAGTGTCAACATCAAATATAACCGTACCGATAGTAAGGTCACTTACCTGGCTAGCTTAAGTCGTCGTCACAAATATATCTTTAATGAAAGTTCGATTCCGTCCTTCGAAATCCGAGTCAACCTATATGACATCAGTTTCAAGTTTGAACTCTATAAAATTATTTCTCTAATTTACATTGGCCATCGTAAAATTTCTGATATTTTCTGTTAGACAAAATTTAAAGGAGCTCACTACCTCTGATATTTCCTGTTTTATTGTTAAATCCTTAAATCCTGTTCAACAAATCTTTCCTCAATCTCCCTCTCTCTCTCATTATTTTCATTCTGTAAATAGGTTTTTCAATTGTGTATACAGATATTACTGACCAATTGTAAGTCCAATTCTAAGTTGATTGTTTGGCTACGATCTTCTGGTTTATAGATCTGCCAACTAAAACTTTATTGAATCTAACTTTATAACCTTATGTCGTATAACTTAAAATGCTAACAAAAATCTAATCAATTGGATATGGGATCTGATTATTACAGGACCTGTTAAACTATGAAAAAAGATTTGATCCTAAATTAATTTCTTATAACCATAACTATAAAAGAGAAGGAAATCTGAGATAGGATTTTACCATAATAACTGACAAAAATCTCGAAATCTGCTATGTTGAAAGTCCATTTACTTCTCCTCAAATCTGATCATTTTTGTTTTTTTGTGTTTTTTTTTTTTTTTTTTTTTTTTNTGACAAAAATCTCGAAATCTGCTATGTTGAAAGTCCATTTACTTCTCCTCAAATCTGATCATTTTTGTTTTTTTGTGTTTTTTTTTTTTTTTTTTTTTTTAAGAAGGGATGNGAGAAGTGGGGAAATATATTTTTTTTTAATTTTATTTAATTTTATTTTAATTTTAATTAATTTATTATTATTATTTTTATAATTATTTTATTTGTTTATTTGTTTATTTATTTTTGTTCCAAAAACTCTCTCTTCAGATCAAATAACCAAAAATACTCTAGAAAATGGAAGATGCAAATCTTCCAAAAAGGAAAGAATCTCAAAACACAGTCCAAATCATCAAACATAACGACCGAAGCGTTGAAATAAAATTCAGCGAAGAACCTTTGTCAGATTCGAAAGTAAAAGAATTCCTGAATTTTAGACCAAACACTTTAGAAGTTTGAAGATCAATGTATGACCCCGTAGAAGAGGTCTGTTATGATCAAAGAAGGGCATCAATCCACTACGAAGATGGCTCTAGATCTCCAACCGATACTGATACATATACTCGATCTGTCTACGAAAGTCAACTAAATTTCATGAGAGCTCATTTCCAAATAGGCAAGGAATTTCCAAAAGCAGATTTTATGTCATCTACCAACTCTTCAAAAAGAAATGCCTTTTCTCATATGGAAACCATAGAGGAAAATATACCATTATTTGAATGGTTTGAAGAAAATATTTTGCAGATATGCACCTTAACTCAAAGGAGTTGGGAGACTACCACAAGAGGCGAGGTATATACAAAATATCCTCCGTTGGAAGAAGTTGAATTTGACAATTACTACTGATAAAAGGTCAAAGCCAGTCCTTTAAAAAATATTCCTGAAGGACTAGAAAAGGGTAATCAACTCTAAAGATATCAAGAATGTCCAGCATCAAAACAATTATTCAAATAAGATTTTATCCACGATCGCTACTCAACTTGAGAGTATCGCGAAAAGAATCTCGAGGAAATCCGATACTCAGTAGGAAAGCACAAGCAGCTCTATACTGAAGATCGATGAGTCAATCCAAATATTCAGTCCGACAAATCTCGACATATTTACGAGGAGGGTTTCAAAAGAAGAGGCTGCAATGACCAAGATAGAAGAAAAATTGGATAGGATTCTAAATCCTGGAATAACACCTCAAGATTCATCTATCAATGTCGTTAACACGACGAGATCCAGGAATCCGAAGATGAGATTGTAAATGAGATAAAAGAACCTCTATACAATCGAATTGAAAGGATCTCTAGAAGAAGTCAAAATAATACCAGTAATCAGAAAAACTGGTATCCACAACCGTCTTTCCCGGGTATTCAATTCGAAGAAAAGACGCTACAAACTCAAGCCCATTACGATGGTCTAGCAATCTATGAATGGAATATCGATGGATTGTCCGACTATCTGATAATGAATGTTGTCAATGAGATGATGATGGCTGCATGTGCATATAAATTACAGAGCCATAAATCCGATCATCAAATAGCTCAAGTCCTAGTAACCGGATTTACCGGGCAACTCAAAGACTTGTGGGACAAATATCTTGACGAATCAACTCGCCAACAAATATTAAATCACTATGTTATTAGGCCAACTACTCAAATCATTAAAGAAGAAAGTCCATCAACCAGGACCGAGATACAATACGAAAGGGTAGCGGATGCTGTCAACACCCTCGTCTATACCCTCATAGAGTTCTTCGTAGGTGACACCCTAGAATAGCAGGAGAGATCTGCCGAAATACTCATGAACCTAAAGTGTCCAACCTTAGGCGATTTTAGGTGGTACAAAGACATGTATTTCAGCAAAGTTCTCATTAAAACAGACCGTTCATTGGAATTCTGGAAGGAGAATTTTGTCAATGGACTACCAAAACACTTCTCAAGGAGGATCACATACGGTCTTAAGACAAAGTATAATGGAACAATTCCATGGCAAACTTTGTCATATGGATCCATAGCATCTTTCATCATAGAAGAAGGACTCAGACTTTGCAATGAGTCAAAGATTCAAAACAAACTCAATTCTTCAATATCAAACAGGAAAAGAGCTTGGAAAATTTTGCGATCAATATGGATGCAAGGGGATAGAAGCTCCTTCGACCTCCAGAAGAAAGAAGGTCAAAACGTATCCAAAATCATATAAACCATACAGGCCTAGAGAAAAGTATCGGAGTAAACTCATGCAATCTCAAAAGCCGACGTATTCAAAGAAAAGGTATACCCCTACAAGATCCCAAAGAGAAAGCAAACTTGCTTTAAATATCGGGAAGAATGACACTATGTCAATAAGTGTCCGATCAGAGGAAAGATCAATGAGTTGGATATCGATCAAGAGCTGAAGAATCAGCTACTACGTCTAGCTCTGACCAACTCAGAACAATCCAGTAAGGGAGAAATCCTCGAATTTCAGGAAGAATCTGATTCATATTCCAGTATAGAATACGGATGGAAGAAAAAAGGACATGCGAAGGATGCATAAATGTCCTTACAAAAGATCCAAGAGATTCTACTCGAAGTGGTAGAGAAAATTCAAGATCCAGAAATTCAGCAAAAAAAAAAATTGCTCAAACACTTAGAGATGCAATGATGGTCTCTAAGCCATAAAAAAGGAAGAGAAAAATCCCTACAGACTCCCATCTTTAAGTATAGGTTGTCATACTAGTATTTCTTTTCAACTTTTTCAATGTATTACTTTCACATGGATAATAGCTCATCTTGTCGACCATGGGTAAATTAAGTATTTTCTAATAGAGTCAGAGTATGATGATCCAAAATTCATTGAGATCGTCAAAAGAACCTATCCACTTGTAAATTAAGTATTTTCTAATAGAGCCTGAGTATGATGATTCAAAAGTCATTGAGATCGTCAAAAGAACATATCCATCGAGATTCATCTTTATTCCGGAAGACCTCCATAAAACCAGAAGATTCTATGAATATCTTAGTCGATACAAAATCAGTTGAAATTACTCATATCGTGAATTGCTAGAATCCTTCAAAAATCGCGTATTCAAAACTAAAAAGTTTCAGAGTCATGAATCCGACGTATTTAAATCAAGATCCATACACGAAAAAAACCTTTTCAAAGCCCTTTATTCCTCAGGAAAATGAAATCGAATAAACCAGATCTTCAAAACAATAAAAATCAAATGGTATGATAAATACATATACTCATGCAGATGTCAAGGGAGCGAAGGTTTGGTTATCTCAAATGGTAGGATAAATACACTCATACCAAGGCAGTGAAGGTTTGATTATCTGAAAATGTCACCTTCAAGATTTAAGGTTTTTAACTTAAAATCTAGGCTACTTGCAACGCAAGCCTAGACAACTTCAGAAGTTGATTTCCAAAAGCTTCTTCAAGAGGCCGCATCCATCGACTCAACGTCTTTTCCTTGTATCTTAGAAGAGGAAGAAGACACGATTTATGATCTCAATGATTCATTTTTGGATTCCCAACCTCCGTGTGAATAACCGCCATCTATAAGAGACTGAATAGTCGTTAAACTACTAAAAAAATTTAAAAAAAAAAACATTAGTTTTGTTTTTCTGACTTTATTTTCTTTCTATCTTTATTTCCTTTCATCATTCTTTCCTTGGTATGATTTTAGAGTTTAAATTCAAAAACATTCTATATAACTCTATTAAAGCTATAATATGTTTAATATAGCTAAAATATTAGCAACAAATATCATTTCATTAAAATATTTTGATAAAAATTTTATTGAAGTATTCCTTTGTAACTAAATTCGAGTACTCCATCATACAATAAATACTATAACTTCCATTTACAATTGAAATTTCATCATACATTACAAAATGAGTATTCAATAATTTCATAGAATAAACAAGTTATTTAAACTATATAAAATAAAGTATTTTCCACTATTTGAATTGATGTTCGATGTCCAGAAGTTGCTATCATGTTATGATTTTGTATGGTAAGTCTTTTATCACCCTTCATTGTAACGACCCGAAAAAAAAATGCATAATAATAATAATAAGTAAATAATTAAATAATTAAAATAATAATTTTCCCTAACCTACCCTCTACTAATGAAAAAAAAATACCAACAACCAGATTTATAAGAAGAGCCGGATTTATAAGAAGAGCCCGAGATTTAATTATTGGGGAGGGAGATCTTGCTTTGTTATTAGGGTAATTCATATTTCAAATCTCTTTTTCATTAATCCAAATCAGATTTCCTTCTCCTCAGATCTTTTGTTCTGCCATTTATTTAGATTTTGGTTATCAGGTTATAGAAAATTAATTATAATGAGACTAATGGAAAGAAAAGATTCTGTTTAAACAAAAAAAATATTTGGGAAGAAAAATTTATCTGTTATATCTGTGAATTTAAATGATAACAGAATTAACAAGAAAAAAAAAAAGAAAACAAGAGAAAGGAAAGACCTGGAAAGAAAAATTAATGAGAATCCAAGAAATATAAGGAGAACATCATATAGAAGACAAAATATTGTTAACAAAATCAAAAAGTATATATATATATATATAAGAGGCCAAATACTGTAAATAGAAAAAATAAGAGAAGAAATGAAGAGAAAAGAAAAGAAAAATAAGGAGACAAAATCAGAAGAAAAGAAAGAAATAATAATAATAAATAACTAAAAGAGAAAATACAAAAACCCAAATTACAAAATCAAAAGAAAAAAAAAAATAGGTAGAAAGAGAAAAATAAAAGGGAAGAGTTGGGAGTAAGAATCAATCGGAATTGACCAATAATATGATTAAGTAAGAATCGACTTGGGAGTAAGAATGGATCGGAATTGACCAATAATATGATTAAGTAAGAATCGATTAAAAATTGGTCAAGAATATTTATTGAACAAAAATTGAGAGAAAGAGAAGAGTACAAAACAATATCATAAGACAAGAAAGCAGTCACTCGAAATAAAAATACAAAATGAAATTTTAATATAAATAGAATATATATATATATTTAGATGTATATTATAACGTTCCAAGACTATATCCATGCAAAGTCTTTAATGCTCGAATGAAGTTTAGCACATGAACCATTGTAAGAGTTAGAGAATTGAACATGAAATTGATGATATGGATTCATATAGGTTGACTTGGATACAAAAGGAAAAATCGAACTTTCATTAAGGATAAATTGGTGACACCTATATAAGCTAGTCAGGTAAGTGACCTTACTATAGGATAGGCTAAAAAATGTATGAGTTACAATGATGTATGAACTATGTCGTACGATGCGGTATATGAGTTATGATGATGTATGAGTTATGATGATGTATGAGTTATGATGATGTGTGGGTTATGATACCTAATGATGTGCTCAGTATATATATATTTTGATGAATGTCGTACTTGATATGTTTGATGCACTTTGTGGCAATATGATGAGTATGATGATTGCGTGACGTTTACCTTAATATGATGATGTTTTCCATATTGAGCATGCTATATGATGATGAGTGCCATATTGCATCATGTCGTTAGATCGACATAGGACACAACCCTAAGAGCGTGAAAATGATATTAATATAAATATCCACGAGTATGTGTTACCTAGAGTAACAAAGAGATGAGACTAGAGGGTTGTGTCAGAAGAGACATTATGATGGATTTAGAGGGACCTCATGCATATTGTGTTCATAAGTATAAGGCTACTTCCCCTACAGATGATGAATGGGGACGCGCACCGTACGATGAGCGTGAATGTGCACAGGTGCGAAAGCACACAGATGAGGGTGTTCGTGAGGTGTATGACACTATGGGGTTCCGCTGACCTCCGGACGTCGCTACAGATTAGCTTGACCAGAGGGTCCGGGGGTGTGCGAGCGCCCTGGGGATTCACACTCGCACGTGTGAGTCGTGTGTAGGGAAGTACTACACATCCAATTTGTCCGAGACTGGAAGCCACCCCTAAGATGATTAGAGATAGGTCCATAAATCATGATTGCATGTGTTTGCATTTGCATGGCCCCTATAGTGGGGCCACTTACTGAGTATTCTTTGAAATACTCAGGCCGTGTGCCACATCATTTTTCAAGTAAAGGCAACACGTACTTATGGAGGACGGCGGCATCGCTAGTAGAGACTGTGGCACGTGCATAGGGTAGATTCATATTTAAATTTCTAGTTTTAAGTTAGAATAGGTTGTTTTGCATTTCATTGTTTTAAATTATTTTGTATTTGTTTTTGTTTTCTCTAAATTTCAGTATTTCATATTTAAACACGTAAGACCATGGCTGTGTTTTCCAGAGAAGAAGTTGTTTTAAACGTTTTTTTTAGTTTACGTTATCAATTATGTTCATGTAAGAGTTATATTTCCGCATTATAGATGAGCATGAGACGTTAGTAGCGACTATGAGTATGTGGAAATTTAGGGTCGTTACATTCATTCCTTGTAAATAACGCAACATATGAGAAGTTTGACAATACCATCAAACTCTCAAATCTAGAACAGCGATGCCAAACTTCAGTTGAGGAAAACTTTGAGTTAAAAATAACCAAAAAAAAAAAAAATAAAAAAAAATAACTTTGCATAGCTATTATTTATTGCCACACTTATCCAAGTCTTTCAAATCAATTCTCCCTGTCCCATAGATGTCCCACAGAACGTAAAAAGAATTATCCCTCCACATATTTGTGTTCTTATCGAACTAATATAATATCATGTAAAAGAAAAAAACAACATATCAAAATGATGTGTGTCAGCACGTTTACCTGATGTAGGAGTCTTCATATTCCTCGTGCTATTACTGCCTACCAATATTGAGGAAATTTTCCATGTCTGTCTACAAAAAGGTTTCAATGAACTAATCTTACTCTATTTCATAACTTTAAGAGGATTTTAAGTAGTATAGGACAGTAAACAAACTCCCAAAACTATCATCGGAGTGAAAAGATTTTTGCCTCCATAATAAATTCAGCGAGCAAGCTTCATTTGAAGATGAGAGTTCAAAAGAGTAATAATAATTAATAGGACAAGAAAACATATGATTTTGATGGTCTTGTGTCTTATCGCGGAGGACAATCATTTTTTTTAAAAAATAGAAATAATACCACAAGAAGACAACTAATGAAAATAAGTTCGACTATGCAACACAGCCACAATACACAACAGTTCAATAAGAGATAGTGCACTTACAATTACAATACGGGATATAGGTTGCATCGATATGTAAGATTGCACACTACATTCCTCCGACCTCTTGTCCACCTACATCAATTAAAATAGATGATGATGCATTTGAATTTTCAAATTAAGTTATTACAATGCAAGATCTCAGTCCAAATGAAGTTTGGAGTCGAAATCAAATAGATTAATACATGTCTTGAAAAAGTAACTAAGAACCTTAACATAAAGTCAAATATCCAAGTTGGAGCGGTTATCATGAAAATTATGAAGGATCGAAGTCTCTAAACTAGATAGATATAGAAACGTTATCTATGTTCGAAAGTCAAAGCTATTAGGGCGAAAAGGTCAAAGCAGAATATCATGGGAGACTATAAGTATCTACCTAGCGTAAAGGATATTAGAAATATTGGACATCAAAACAATTTTTCAAACAAAATCCTCTTGAAAATTGCAAGTCGGTAGAAAAGATCAAAGTATCGGTAAGGCTCCTACTCCAACAATGTCAATCTCAAATACTGTAATTCTAGAGATTGACAAATCTACCCCTCGTTCAGATGTATGGTTTTGAACAATGTTGACGATTTAGATTATAAAAAAAAAAAAGATGTTTTTGATGCAAATCGAGAGGAAGCTTAATAAGCTTTACATCTCGAAAGAACCTTCTAGCAATAATCAAGCTATCAATGTCATTCGTCACGCTGGCCAGTAGTTTACGAGGTCTTAGGATATTCACGAACATTTTAAACTCTTGCACCATTGACATGTAATGCAAGGTATTCAAACCCAGGCAAAATACCCATTTGGGATCTTTACGATGTCTTAGAGTAAGTTTGGCTAGCAATATTAAATTATTAGTGTTCGTGACATATACTCAAGTTTCATGTATTTGTGAGGTGTGACCTCTAACTCGAGACGACGTTTCCAACTATATTTTTTGAAATTGTTTGGGATAAATATTCAAAAATATATCTGTCATTAAAAGAAAATAACTTTTCCAATTTATTTCACGTATATCCAATAATGCAAAACTCTTAGTTATATTGTGATAGACCCCATCCAATGTCACCAAAATTTTAAATTTTACGGATTTAATAAACTTAGACAAGTGTTGTAATTTTTATCCTCTATTCAAGTTGGTCGATTCATTTGATAATTTAAACAAAAGAAAAAAAAATTAAAAAATTTATTTATAATATCATTAATTTCAATAAAATAAAGTTTTCCACGAAACTAAATTTAATATTTTTACTAATTAACCAAAACCCGCAAAATTTAACAAAAATAAGTTCTAATGTCAATTTTTTTATTTAAATTTTTGTATTACCCAAATAGTTCATAATTCAATGAACAAATATGAGATTATAATTTTAACAAGGTAAAAATTGCAATGATTCTTTAAATTTAGAGCTAAAATGGCTACATTTGTATATTCAACCCGAGAACCCGGATCAACCGTGGAACTATAAGGGTTGGGTTGGGTTGGATTAGCATTTCGAATAGGGTTGGGTTCATTTTTCTGAACTCGAACTGAATTGTTTCGATTTTGAGTTAGTGGATAAAACCTTTTGGTTGACCCGAGCCAAATAAAAATATATAAACTATATTAAGGATCTTTCGGTATTAATAAGTTTGCCAAAGTAGTACCTCGACCTCTCTAAGGACACCCGTCACGTATATACATTATTTTTTATTTTGTTTAATTTTTTTTAATATTATTTTATATTTTGTTTAATTTCCTTTATATTATTTTATTATTTTTAATTTCTTTGTTTAATGTAGGGCTCTCTAATCTTACATCGCAATTAAAATATTTTATAATATTTTTATTTTTGTTATATACAATCTCCTTAAACTAATTATTTTTTATAGTTTATTTAATTTGATGATCTATTCTTATATATATATTTTTTTTAATCTATTGTCAAGAAAAATAGGTATTTAGCTGTCCTTAGTTTTATGACAATGTCGAACTATGTTAATATGTTACAATTTTCGCTTGTTGTTTTTTATTATTTTTTTATGTGAATAATTATAGATCGATTTGTGTTTGTTTGTGAACTTTTAATATATTTTATCTAAGATTGTATCAGAATAATTATAAATTGTGGATAAATAAAATTTTAAAAAAATTTAATAACCCGAACCCAACCCGAAAATAGAAGGTTGGTGTAACGACCCGAAATTTCTACTTAATTTAAAGTCACTACTGTATACATATATCCTAAACATTGAATGTGAAAGACTTCATTTAAATTCCATAAAACATACCATTTATCTTAAAACACAGTTATGGACTTACATGTTTCGAAAACATCTTTAAAACGACATAACAAAAGACTAAATAAAATAAATAAGCGTTTAAGTTAAGAACATCATATTCTAGCCTGAGTCTAAAAAAATAAATACCATTATCCTATGCATGTGTCATGGTCTCGAGTTGCGATGCCGTCGTCAGCTGTACAGAAATGTCTTGCCTTAACCTAAAAAATGGAGTAGCACATGGCTGAGTATTTACAGAAATAATCAGTAAATGACCCCACTATTGTGGTTAAATGCAAGAACATGCAAATGGAATTACGGGACCTATCCTTTCAATCTATTTTCCTACGGTGCTGTCCTAACGGGTAATTTGGACGTGTACCATATACTCTACACACAGTCCATACGTGCGAGTATGGGCTCACTAGTCAGTTCGCACACTGCTGGGCCACTTTCCTTAACGGGCAAGCATACTCTGTGAGCTCCTTAGGCCGAACACCCGTTAAAACTAGTAACTGTCACGGCAGCGCTATGCAAAACATAACTATCATTGTCTTGTCATTGGATGTACGCGTCCGTACCCTCGTGATGGAATATGGGTATCCCCCAAATGCATGAGCACACATAATGCATGAGGTCCCCAATATTTCTACTTTTATCATTAATGAATATAACTCCGCTATCATCTTTCATGCTTAACATGTCATTTCTCGTTTTTCGCTCTACGTATCATACATAATCCTAACGGGGTTACATTTCATTTCATTTATCGTGATATCATGTCATTCATAACATGTTGTATACATATAATTTAGAAAACATAACATAACGCTCCATGCTTTTAACATGTCATTTCATAACGTGCAATTCATACAACAAATTCCTTAATGGTCACACAAAACAATCTAAACATAACACATCACATCACATCACAATATATCGTATCATAAACATGTCATATCGTAAACACTTCGTGGTCACATCGTTCCCTAACCTATCATAGCTATAACGTTCTTATATCTATCATAGTCATATCGTTACATGAATGTACCTTAGTCATATCATCACAGGAACGTATCCTAACGCTATCGTTCTATCAATCTATCACAATCTCATCCCTTTCTACCCATATCCTAACCATATTCTTTCATCAATCTCTCCTATCCATAGCACTCCAGTATGTAATCTAACCTTAATGTTTCATGAATGTATCTTACTCCTATTGTTACATTTCGTTTTGTGCATCCTTCTCGTATCCTAACTCAAACATTTTCTTGAACACATCGTACCATAATTATTATCATACAATTCATATATTATAACATAACATAAACATAATATAAGCATATCTATTCATAGATAATTCACACATATCAGTATATATGACATGTGCAGAACCACATGCACGTGTCAACATCAAATATAACCATGCCGATAGTAAGGTCACTTACCTGGTTAGTTTAAGTTGTTGTCACGAATATATTTTAATGAAAGTTCGATTTTGTCCTTTGAAATCCAAGTCAACTTATGTGAGCCCACGACATCAGTTTCAAGTTTGAACCCTATAAAATTATTTCTCTAATTTACATTGGTCCATTGTTAAAAATCTTAAAATGTTATATATCTGTAATTATATTTTTATTAAAAATCTTATTTTTCATGGTTACTGTTGTATAAAAAAAATGGTTACGGTTGTATAAACAAAAAAAAAAAAAAAAAAAAAANAAAAAAGTAGATAGAGTTATTTCAAATTATTCTGGCTTTGTTATATGTATTTACTTTTCTCTCCGTATTTAGTTTATGGTTTTTAATTCCTGAATCTTCATTTTTTTATATGTATTTACTCTGTTGCCTTCTAATTTTGTTCTCATGTATTTCTAAATTTCTAGTGGAACCCTGTTTCCAAATTTTTCCTTTATTTAAGTGGTCTTTTGTTAAATTTTCTTAACCATTCTATTTTTAATCTATTCATCACAAATTTTCTACCATTCTATTTTTAATCTATGCGTTTGGCTACGGATATAAATTTAATCTAATATTATTAATCTGACCTGATTTATAATTCATTTATAACATTTAGTTTCTAACTCAATTGTAATAATTTAATGAAAATCTAACTATAATTGGTTGTGATTTCTAAAAAAAAAAACAAGATAAAAGAAAAATGAATATTTAATATATACCTTATTGATTAGATTTATCTTCACGTAAATCTCGTGTGAATCTCAACTGGGTAAAGGTCATTCTCATTTTTTTTTTCTCAAGTAAATCTGACCATTGTTGTTTTGTTACTTTCTGGTGAGGAGGGATAATTGTGGGAAGGAGTGAGAGATGAGTGGAGAGGAGTGGAAAATGTTGTTTTTTTTATTTATTTATTTATTTATTTATTTATTATTATTATTATTTGTGGAGAAAAGTGGAAAAAATGTTGTTTCTCTACTCAATCTAACCCCAACCGGAACCATGTACACCCTAATTTTTATAATAAAATATAATAAAATGAATATGAGGTGAAAAAATGATTAAAAAAATTTGGGCAGAAAATGGTTTTTTTTCTTCAATTAAAAGAAATGTGGTCCCCACCACCAAGGAAACATAAGTGATAAGAATCCGGACAAGAGGGAATGACGGGCGACGTCCTCAACAAAATTTTAATTAATTAATTCGAAAATTCTAATTCCACTTTTTGACGGTTAGAAAATAAATAAATAAATAAATAAAAACTTTGCCGAGGGGAGGGTAATATGGTAATTGCAACCGAAGTGAAATTAAGTGCATGACACGTGGTTCACATGCAATGCATAGACTTTGTGAAAATTTTGTAACGTTTTTTTTTTATCATTGGGAATTGGAAACTTGGAAAATGCCAAACTAAAATCCACTTTCTTCCAATGCCTCGATAACCTAATATATTTTAATTAAATATATTATTTATTAAGATTTTATCAAATTATTAAAAACAAAAAAAAAGACAAAATTCTAATTAAAATTTTAAAATATAGCCCTCATAAAATAATAAATAAATAAATTAGAGATCAACTCGTTTGCTTTCTGTGATTGTTCGTGTTGGCTACTGTTGATTTTGGTGTCGATTGCATTAATTCTTTGTCGAATGACTGCGGCTCTTCATCATCAACAATGTCGAGATCTAGTCTTGACTATGAACAATTTTTCGTTTTTTTTTTTCTAATTTGTTCTTGATTTTGAGTGAGTTTGAGTGTGTTAAAAAGTTTCGAACTAGAAATTTTCTCATTGTCGTTATGATTGTCATCGTGCTACTTGTAGGTAACAAAGGGGAGTGTTCACTACCATCAGGTACACATACAATAAAACACGAGACAAGATAAATATGGGTGATCTCACAATTGCTCGTTCGCACACTCCGTCGAACGCTAGAGTTCGATTTACAATATAGTCAATTTGATTCTTGGAGCGATTTGATTGAATGAGACTATTTTGATTAAATTCAATTGGACCGATTTGATTCCGTTCGGTTTTCAAGGCTATTGAACTTTAGAATCCTCGTTTCTAAGCAAGAATTTTAATAACTAAGGCTGATTTAGGATATTTTGTGAGGAAGAGTCAAAGTATTTCTACTCTTTCTAAACTAACTATTAAATACGTGTGTATATGGTTACTGTATGATGTTTGTGTTGGATATGCATCATGTAAATGTTACTGTGTGTACGGGACCTCTTACATGCTTTGAATGACGAGTATTTTAGGTTGAAATCAGTTCTCAAGTATATCGGTTAATTGTACTTCCAAGGCCACAATTTGATTGTTCCACGTTATGGTTCCTAATCGTAGGCTAGTTGGCCACGGTTTTAATTTTACAGACCACAAGCTAGTTGGTCATGATTTGAGCTTGAGCACGAGATGGTTGATCAATGCTTGCAAGTCAGATTAGAAGTACAAGTTAGTTGTTCTATCCCGAACCGGTCACAAATTGGTTGACTTTTTCACAAATTGGTTGACTTTTTTTTTTTTTTTTAACAATTTTAATTCTTTCAATTTACTTTATATATTTGTTGGGTGCGCACATCTAATCCTAACACGGTCATATATATATATATATATTTATATTCATATAAAAAATAATATTTATTATTTGAAAGTTGCAATATTACTAATTTTTTCCGTTTAAATATTATCTTTTTTATGGAAAAAGTAGTTTTGAAATAATTATTTTTTATTTTTTATTTTGTATGAAGGGATAAAGATGAAAGAATATTAATAATAATTATAGGGTTCTAAGGAAGGTAATAATAGTATTTTACGATTTTACCCCTCAGAACAATCCCGTCTCTCGCTTTCTCAGGAGTCTTTAAACGTCCTTTTGGTGTTGACCTGTGTCTCTATATATACTCAATATTTTAAGGCTTTAAGCTTTACTGATGAAATCATTCCAAATTCTCTGAATCAGACGTTGAAAAAGGAAGGTGTTGAGTTGTTGGGCAGAGAGATTAATCCTCCCCCTTTGTTTCCGGCGGAGGAGGAGGGGCCGGAGATAATCTAGCCGTTGTTTTTCTTCTCCATTCAACGCGAAGTAAGAAATTTTTATTCCTTTTCTCTGTCTTTTCTCCCCTATTTGACGCTGTTTCTGCTTGGATTGCTGGGAAAAATCGAGACGAAAAAGTGGCTGGAAGTTTCTGAAGGTTGAATTAGGGTGGGGCCTCATTGATCGCGAGGCCTGTTCTCGGAATCCCAACGCTATCTCGGGAATTTACGAGCACGAGATCTCTAAAATCGATACTCGTAGGACATCCATTTTCTTTGTCGGATTAATGCTCTGTTTTTCTGCCGTTTTAATCCAGGGATTTCTGTTCTGTTCCTGTTTTCTGTCTTCTTTATGTTAGCTTCTTCGTTTTCTCCTCTATTACCGTATTGTAAATTCTCTGCCTATTTGCCTCTCCTTTTTGTTCTTAGTGTTTCTTCTCTGGTGTGTTGCTGTTGCGTTTGTTTTCTGGCTGATTATAGCTCGTTTTTAGTTTTGAGGAACAAATGTTTATGTCCGTTTGATAAAAATTTGCTTATTCTTTAAGAAAAAAACAAGTTTATGTTATCAAATGTGTTCTTGATTAATGATTTTAAGAATGTTTTGTGCAGAACTTTTCATACTAACAATTAATGTCTGCCAATGGGGAAATATTGTCTTTAGCTCAATTTCTTGATTTTGAAGGAATGATATTTTCCTTTTTTCTTTTCAGTGGTTTAAGGAGTGGGATGCATGGATTCTACAATTAAGTTAACATTGCTTCTGATATTCTTCAGAATCGGTTGGAGCCTTAGAATTTAGTCTTTTGTAAGATCATGTTTTCTTGACATTCCTTCTTCGTTGATGAACTGAGTTCTTCCCTTTATATGGCAGCATGTGCTTCAACTGTTGAGAAAAATTTTGAACAGTGTGAAAGGGCTGTCAAAAACTGGGCCTCATCTTCTCTCCAGCAAAGTATCAATGAAGATCAACATACTCTAAAAGATTTACTGTTTTTTCTCCATGTTCCGAGAACAGGCGGGCGATCATACCACCATTGGTAACTTCCAAATCACAAATTTCTCTGTATGTTGACCTCCCATGTATCAGTTTTAGTGTTTATTTGGTTCGCTTTATGGATGCAGTTTCTTGAATAAGTTGTACCCAACCTCTCAGGAGTGTCCCCGTTCTTACGATAAGCTACGTTTTGATCCCAGGTATAATTTTCTTTTTCCAAAGTGGTCATCTGTCTTTAGTTTTCAAATTGTTTCATATGTTAAAAGTAGGTAATAAAACAAGGAAAGTTAGATGAAAGTAGACTTTATAAGTGTAATTTTCAAACACCAAAAACCACATGGTCATCAAACGGGGCTAAACTTTTTGATTCGGAGTAACTTTATGATATTATTTAACTAATTTTGTGCGTCGGTATGGTATTTGAATTTGAATTGCAGCAAGGCCAAGTGCAGATTGTTAGCTACTCATGATGATTATAGTATCATGGAAAAACTACCCACAGAGAGGACTTCGGTGGTGACAATTGTTAGGAATCCAGTTGACCGGGTTCTTAGTTCATATGAATTTGCTGTTGAGGTTGCAGCTAGATTTTTGGTACATCCTGACCTAGCTTCTGTGGCTAAAATGTCCAAACAAATGCTTAAAAAGTCAAATGGAGTGAGCACATTGGATATCTGGCCGTGGAAGTATTTGGTTCCATGGATGATGGGAGACCTATTTGCTCGAGTATGTGTCCTGTTGGCTGATCTTGTGCATTTCATGATGATTTTTTTGATATTACCCTGTTCGTTTCATGGTGTATTGTTGAAATGTGTAGACGAATTGTGCAAATAATTTTTTTCGCACATTTACTGGCTACTTTCTTATCAAGAAAACATTACCATCTACCGAATGTTTATGAACAGAGAGACGCAAGAAGACGGAAGGGTTCAAGTGAAGCTAAGAGGGACAGTCCATATGACATGGAGGACATTCTTATGCCACTACATGAGTTTATTGATGAACCCATTGTTCATGATATTGTTCATAATGGGGCTACTTTCCAGGTAATTCTGAATTAATTTTCATTAATGTCAAAATTAAGAAATTCTAAATTAATATGAGATTGTCGCACTCTAGAAAAATGACACAAGGATAGTGACAAATTTGCCTAGTGAAAAATGAATGGTGGGATTTTTACGGTTGAAAGCTAGAGTTGTTGCTAGAGGATTCATTCAATCCTATGGGGTTCGACTACGAGGAAACTTTACTTTGGTAGCTGAACTCCATCTGCAACCAATCTTGATTAGAGTCAGCAACAATTAAACATAAAAAATGCCCTCTTAAATGGCGATTTAGAAGAAGAGGTATATATGGATATTCTCCGTGGATGTAAAGGAAATATTGACCGAGAAAGGTATGCAAACTTAAGAAGTTTCTCTATGGACTAAAACAATCTCCTTGTGCATGGTTTGGTAGGTTTGCAATTTTTGTTATCATCCTTGGATATTCTCAGTGCCAATCAGATCATACTTCGTTCGTAAAAGGAGATCAGAATCGCAAATTGCTCTCTTAATAGTATATGTTGATGGTGTCACCCTTTCAGGTAGTGATTAATCATAATTACAGACTTTGAAGAATCACTTGGCTAGAGAATTCGAGGGCAAGGATCTCAAATATTTCGTAGGTATAGAGGTTGTTCGGTCTCATAAAGGCATAGTTATACCCTAGAGAAAATATGTGCAGATCTTCTCAAAGAAATTGACATGATTGAATGCAAACCAACAGAGTCTACGATGGATTTGCATACGAAACTTGCATTCAATTATGGAAGTGCACCGGTTGGCAGGGGCAGATATCAATGCCTTGTAGGACGCCTCACTTTGAGAAGTGTTTCATCTAGTTTCCTCGAACCGATCTAACCAAAGATTTTCTTGTCTCAATATTGGTATGAATATGATTTAGAAATTTTCATTGTTGGTTGTTCTCTACGTGGGGATATTTGTTTGTATGTCATATGTCATCTACATTCCGGTTTCACGTAAACATTATGTGGTTTATAAGATAAAACAGTGATCTGAATCAACATTTTCTGCAATTTTCTAAAGAACAATTTTGGTATTCTCAATCTGCTCTAAATTCAATGGACCCGGATAGTTGGCCTGTTAGTTTTAGTTGAGTTTCTGATACCCTATAAGCTCTGTCTTGTTGGGGGCTTCAAGTTAACATATATTTTTTGATGATGCACTTTCTCGTTCTTTTCAAAATTTTCAGATAGCGGGATTGACAAATAACTCCTACCTAGCTGAATCCCATGAGATCCGGCATTGTGTACAGGAACATAAGAGTCTTGGTCAACATGTGCTAGATGTGGCGAAGGTAACAAGAGAAGGTGTCTTAAATGATAACATTGGATACATGGACAATTATTTTTCTGATACTTTGCCTCATTATGGTTGCAATTATGGTAGATGCTTGTAAATCTTGCAGAAGAGGTTGGGTGCTATGTTATATGTTGGTCTAACTGCGGAACATAAGGAATCTGCGACGATGTTTGCAAATGTAGTTGGTGCGCAGGTGATTTCACAGCTAAGAAATGCCAACGTTAGCACAGACACTTCAGCGGCCAATCAATCAGGTTTATGATTTCTATTACCGGTCGTCATGATTTCTATTTTGATGATGTATAGTGGTTCGACTAACTTCCCTTTTTGATTTACAGATAATAGCAGCACTTCACCTTTGGATTCCGAGCTTGAGAGCAATGTTGACCAGGCAAGCTCCTCTCATTGTTTATGACTAATCATTTTGCTAATCCAGGATCTCTAATAATCCTGTTTACCATTACAGAATAATGGTACCACCGACAAAAAAACCGCTAGGCAAGATGAAGGTGAAGCACGAACGGAAAATGTAAGTGACCTCAGAAAATTGTATATCTACAATTCGTATGTTGCCTAATTTATATTTCTTGAGACATGCCAGATGACTGCTGCAGAACTTATTGAAGTTTATGAAGGGTGCATTTCAAGTCTACTGAAGACCCAATCACGTCGTCGATTCGCTTCTTTAAAGGAGATTTCTCCTGCAAATTTCTCAAAAGAGGTATGATTGAATACTTGATTGGGTTTTTATTTGCCAAAAATATTTATTCTGGCTAGAAATAGAACTTGGCGGATCCTTAAACAAAAAGCTTTGCTGATCCATTTATTTGGCTGATTCTTTTGTTCCTCAATACTATCTTGCTTGCAGGCACGGCGCCATATTTCTGATGCGGTTCTGCAGCAGATTAAAACACAAAATTTCCTGGATTTGGAGCTTTTTAAGTATGCTCAGAAAATCTTTACAACGAGACGTGTGCAACCGATGGGGAATCTTGATATGAATGTGAGTCTCTTCGATTCCTTTTTCTAAATTTGTGCAAGTAATTCTTAATATCCATTTAGATTTCTCTTCCAACCAATACTCGAGTTTGACAAACACTGCTACGGTCTCGCACAAACAGTTATATCATGTGTTCTTACTAAAATGCAACAAATTTTCAGGATGAATCAGAAAGCAAATTCGATCAACCACGTGCCTTCGAGCTATGGAAAATTGTTTCATTACTAATGCTTTTTATCCTACTCCTTGTTTTCTTCCTATTTGCGACTGCTTGGGGAAGATTATCTAAAGTTAAGGTATGACTTGACATCTTTGAAGTGGGAAAGTGAGTTTTTGCATCTCAGCATCTCTTTGGTTTTGGGAAAATCAGTTTGTTTATGTATTTTCAAAATTTTAAGTTCTGTGCATGTGATGAAACGTTCGATTCATGTCGGGGTAAATTGTTTGTTGTGCTTCCTTTGTATAGCTCATGATATTGAGTTCGAAAATGATATTGTTGGATGTATTATTGTGCTATTAGATGTCTCATTGATCATAGTATTGATTTTGAGAGATTCATATATAATTATTATGCCATTGTGCATGTAAGCCTTGTTTAAGTTATCTACCGATGGTGTGACATAATGCTTAGTGTCATCATATTTGTAGGTGAAAGGATTTACGAAGGCGACGGGAAGGAATCATCGACGGAATGTCGAAAGTAAGAGTTTACTTGAATAACGAAAATTTATTTGTACACCCTTCACTTTATTCGATGTAAACTGGAACTAGAGATGGTATATGATGCTAATGTTATCTTAATTGGTTTAGTTTCACAGTTTTATAATGATTTCGTTTTTCGTTTAGCTTTGTTTCGATGTAAACTGGAACTAAAGATGGGTACATGACCATTTCTCGTGTGAGTTCCATCTGCTCCTCATTTGGATTCTCGACTTCCTCATTCTCTTTGGGTTCCTAAGAGATGTGAGTATTTATAACTTGTTAATACAGAGTGCGGAGTACTGCATTATATTAGGAATCACGACTCTCCACAATGTTATGATACTGTCCACTTTGATCTTAAGCTCTCGTGTCAATTGAGATGTATTCCTTGCTTATAAACCAGCTTGAGATGTATTCCTTGCTTATAAACCAGCTTAAAAATCTTGTGGAACGGCCCTTCACAATGCCCCTCTCACCCATACTTGCTAATAACATTTATGTTGCACTATTGAATGAGGTTGGTTTTGTTCGAGAAACCTTCCTCAAACAGTGAGCTTTATCCTCCATAGTTTTTGTTCTGGCATTGACTTCAAATGGAATCGGACACTCTTCTTGAGGGTGTTCAGCTGGGACATCTATTGTGTGAGGGGTCATGGAGTGGTACTTGGCTTACTCTTCTTCGTTCCTCTTCTTTTCTTTAAGATAAAAGGGGCGTGTGAGATGATCCAACATCAATTGGAGAGTGAGACGAGTGCTAACATAAATTGGAGAGTGAAACGAGTGTTAGTGAAGATGTTGGACTTCGAAGGAGGGTGGATTGTGAGATCCTACATCAGTTAGAGAGGGGAACAAAGCGTTCTTTATGAGGGTATGGAAACTTGTCCCTAGCGGACATATTTTAAATACCTTGAGGAGAAGCATAGAAGAGAAATTCCAAAGAGGATAATATTTACTAACAGTGGACTTAGATTCTTCTCAGCCTCGTCTTGAAATTCGACTTCTTGAAATTCGACTTCTGGTTCCATGGTCGTTCCTCGCTGTGGAAATAGTTTTCTCCTACTCAGTAGTGGATAAAATTTCATTGAGTCAACGGATCATCATATGCTGAAATAGTTTTCTCCTACTCAGTAGTGGATAAAATTTCATTGAGTCAACGGTTCATCATATGCTAGGAGAAGAACGATGAGGGAGTCAACGGTTCATCATATGCTGAAATAGTTTTCTCCTACTCAGTAGTGGATAAAATTTCATTGAGTCAACGGTTCATCATATGCTAGGAGAAGAACGATGAGGTTTTACTTCTGATTTGGCCCCTTTATGATTTTCTTCAAACTTGGCATTGCTTATTTCATCATCTTTAAAGTCTCACGTGGATGGCTTAACCTTTGGCTCACTTGAAGAACCTGCAATGGGATTAACCTTTGCCTCATCCTTTGCCTTTTGTTTCCTCTACTCATTTCTTACGGACGAACTTCACACACAATATGTCGACTTAAATGATCTGTCTAAACTCGATAAAACAAAATCGTGCTAAATGTTAGAAAAATTGTTTAGGTAGAAAGTGAAGCTTACTTCGAATCTTTGTCCGGTTCAAATGAATATGCAATTATTGTTCTAATATAATCGAGTATCAAAATACTCCATCCATGATTCAACGAGTTAGATACAATTATTATTTTTTTTAATCTTTATAATTGATTGGGATAGTAAAAAATAGTAATATTTAAAAATTCTTAGACAATGACTTAGATTTTGATTATCAAATGAAAATAACCATCGATCCACTACTTTTCTTGTTCAAGGATCAATCTTTTATCTCTTTGTTTTCACGTCAAGAACTCTTTATAACTGAAAAGATGTCAAAGAGACTACTTACTGCCCAAACAAATCTCATATGTACAATGTCGGTTTATCAAAATCGATCAACGAATCAAGGAATAACTAAAAGTGTGATTTATGGGTTCAGGAAAACCAATTTTGTTTAGAGCCGAGTATTTAAATTGTATGCTTCTTTAAATTAAAGAAGTCGGGAGAGAAAAGGACTATTGGTGCTTTCTCTTTCATTCGACGTCCGTCTGATTGTTTCAACTTCAATTTTGACATTAAACATAATATGATATGAATTAGGACTAATTAATAAAAAATTTAGCCTTTGGAGTATCAAGCGGGTAGGAAATAGGAGTAGGCGAAGACACACACGACCAAGTAAGTAACCATTTAGATTCCTTGAAGAGTACTTGTAAGGAAATAGGAGTGGGCGAAGAAACGCACGACCTATCATATATAACTATAAAATTGCATGTTTAGGGCATTGAATTGAGTTAAGCATGCTTTCTATGATGCCTGTGAATGCCTGAATGCATTTAGAATGAGATTTGTGAACAATATGTTTGCATGAGATGATAGAGATAATCTGCATTAAGAATGACTCGTTCGTACTCCAAGTGATCGATTAGGTCATCTCCCTGCTAAGCATGCACATATATTTGAAAATGAGACATGTATTCGAAGTAATTGATTGTGTTATCTCCATGTATTGAGCATGCATGTATATAATGAGTTAAGAACAGGGTGTTAGAGCTCCCTATGTTAGGACGTCTCTAGTAGATCGAGCACCTAAGACCATGAACAGTGATCAAAGGTCTAGATCCTAGTGCTAACAAAACCAAATTAGCCCTAGAAGGTAGTTAATGAACTACCCTAATAACCTAGTTAGCTTCCACAACATCCAAAGATGACTAAGAAAGCTTACTCGACCTATTAATAGTGTGAACAACATCATCAAATCCTGAGCCTACGAGCAGAGGAGCGTTGGGAGCTGAATGTTCTTGAAGGAGGGTCATCGTGAGCATCAATCATATGTGTAGGAATGGTGGTTTAAATTTGTATCATATAACTTGTTCCGGATCCGTAACAAACTTTGAAACAACAATCCATTTGTAATTTTCTTTGAATTTCTCTTTTTAATACTATGTTTTTTTAAAAAATTATGCAAAATTTCACCGTATTTTTCATGTCAATCCACGTTATGCCCCCTAATTTAAAACCTAAAAAATTAGGTAGTAATAAACGTGCAAGAAAAATACTTTTGGTTGTTTCGTTACCTACGGACTTTTTTGTTCTAATATTCCATTTAACAAAAATATCTCGAGAATGAAGTTGTGTTTTTTCTTTTATCTTTTTCGAAAACAATTTATATAAATTTATTTTACTTTAATAAAAAAACGTTCATCTGGTTAATTCAAATTATTTATATGACCCATGCTAAGATCTTGACAATTTATGAAGGTAGACGAGAATGTGTATGATTATGATCAATGATTCAACACATTCGTGCACATCGAGGCTTAAAGAGGAGCTTATCAAATAAAGGATCGAAGACAACTTTACTATGGAAAGTACTACTATACCACTGAAGGACGACAAGGACAGAGTTTGTGTGGCCTTTTTTTTGTTCGGTCTTCTAAAAGCTACGAGGATTTCGTGCGGGTTTGGACGGTGGACTAATGTTTTTTCTAGCAAGTTATTAATGAGACCATTATATAAAGTATATATATATATATATATATATATATATATATATATATATAAAAGAAAGTAGTATTCTTCGTAACAATCTGTATTTTTTAAAAATATAAAATTTGGAACAGTTTTGCAATTAATTCCCAAACCAGTACCTTATTGATCGGCCATCGCCGCGCCGAACGTTGTTGGTCGCAAATTCAAGGATTTCAATCCTTCGCTCACGCCAGATTCCCAGAGACATCAACATAGATTTGATTTTCGCATGAGACTTCTTGAGATTCTCGATTAGATTGAGATTCTTTACAGTGTCCGAGAAGGAGAGGTTCAGAGACCGACGGCATCGCTGATTCCGCCCGAAGCGGAGATGATGCGATTGGGTGAAAGATGATGAATTGAGGCATCGTGTCGTGGAGAAATGAGTGTGAGCCATGCGACGGTTCATCCGGTCGAGGATCCCCCGACAACCGACGGCGAGGATGCGCCAAGGGTCAGGATGAAGGACATGGAAGGAATGCCTGGCACTCGCGGAGGACTCGCCTTGCGGTTCTCTCAGTTTATGTTTGCGGCGGCAGCTCTGGTTGTCATGGCTACTACCAGCGATTTCCCTTCCGTTCCTGCCTTTTGGTAAACCTCAATTTCCCTAAATTGAACCCTTCCCTCTGGATTTTGATTTTGTTTTATCTGTTTCTAGATTTTTCTTCTATTTCTGTTGAATGAAAGGTTATTTGTTCTATCTGTAGCCTTTGGATCTATGATTGGTTGGTTTGCATCTTTTCGGGTCTACGGCAGAGAGAGTACTTCGAAGTAATTAGACTTGCTTTAGGAATTAGATTTAAGGTTGCAGTGAATTAGATTCACTTACTTTGTTTTAATTGACATTTTTACTTGGCTACGAAATTATGGTCGAACTTTCAGATAAGCTAAGGCCGAATTTTGCCAACGAACAAGCGTTCTGTAACATGCATCTGTTGGTTGTTGTTGGTTCAATACGCTGAACATCCAATTGATGTCTATTAAAATTTAATGGCGAACTCAAGCGAAAGCTTTAGTATAGAAGCACTATTAGGGATTAGACTCTCCACCATGTTATGATATTGTCCACTTTGAGCATAAGCTCTCATGGCTTTGCTTTGGGCTTCCCCAAAAGGCCTCATACCAATGGAGATGGATTCCTTACTTATAAATCCATGATCCTCTTCTAAATTAGCTAATGTGGGACTCCCTCCCAACAATCCTCCCCTCGAACAAAGTACACCATAGAGCCTCTCTTGAGGCCTATAGAGCCCTTGAACAGCCTCCCAGAGGTTTCTATTGTATCAATCTACCCTTGTTTCATTCTTGTTGAAGCATATACTCGGGCGTGCAGGGGTTCATGAAATCAGTCTAATTCATCTTGAGTTCCGTCTTTGGTTACTGTTCAAGAATCCATAGGTTCAGCTCCTTAATTGAGCTCGATCCTTTCTTTGGAGCCTTCGATCAAAGTACACCCTTTGTTTGATACTTGAGTCACTTTTTTTACTACTCCTTCGAGGCTCACAACTTCTTTGTTCGACATTTGAGGATTCTATTGACATAGCTAAGTTAAAGACATGACTCTGGTACAATGTTAGGAATCACGACTCTCTACAATGGTATAATATTGTCTACTTTGAGCATAAGCTCTCGTGGCTTTGTTTTGGGCTTCCCAAAAGGCCTCATACCAATGGAGATACATTCCTTACTTATAACCCATGATCATCCTCTAATTAGCCAATGTAAACCCAGGATCATCCTCTAAATTAGCCAATGTGGGACTCTCTCCCAACCATCCTCAACAAGCACTTGAGGACATGGTTGATAGTCTCATAAACTTTCTCTTCACCAACCATCAGTAATCGTGGACCTGGGTTAATTGGTATTGATGTGTGTCGTTGGATCATTTACTGTTCCTATTTTTGGAGGTTGTGAGAAAGAACATAGGAATTATGAATTTCTGGACGTATAAAGAATGTTTATAACTTGTTCAGATTGTTATTTTGCATTATCGACTGATAATAGTCATTTCTAATGTTGCTGGTTCCAGGTTCACTAGCAATAAATTAAGGTTTATCTTTTTATCATTTATTTCATGTTTGAGTTCTTAGCACGTGTATCTAAATCTTATCCTGAGTCATTATGTGTTGCTGTTCCTTGAAACAATCAACCTTCTGCTATTTCAGCTATCTTGTTGCAGCAGCTGGTTTGCAAAGTTTGTGGAGCCTCTTGTTAGCCTCCATTGACATATATGCTCTGTTAGTGAGAAGATCACTACGGAATTGCAGGATAGTCAGCTTATTCACTATTGGTGATGGGGTATGTTTATATTAAAAGGATCGAAGACTTCGATTTACGCATACTTTTCATCCATAGATTCACTCTTATGATCTTGAATACTCTGGATGCTGATTGCTGGATACCTAGTTAGTTCCAGTCCATCTTTCTTGAACTGGAATAGTGGAAATAATGCGTTTTAATATACTAACTTTAATCCTGATGGTATTTCTCATAGGATTGTTACTAATCAATGAACTACTCGGTGGTACTGTTAGAGAAAATCGATGCTGTTAGTTTTATTTGAATTCTCTATTTTAGTCTGCAACGTGGTTTACTGTGATGAAATTCCCATTTGGTATTTGGATGCTGAGAGGTTTTGGGAGGTAGGAGGAAAGTGAAATAATAATTCCATTGTTGTCTTTTACTTTGAATTGTGGACGCATATCACTTCTGTAGCTGTTGAATACAAGTTTTTTCATGTACGCGGTCATCTCATATGATGACGTATTGAATACTCGGAGATCCCCTTAGAACTCCCATAATTTCTGCAACCATTCTCTTAGGACTAATAGTCGATGATGTACTCCTGACTTATTATCTGGAATTTTACTGGTCTAGCAGCTGACACTTGAATGTTTTCTCCTGCAGATCACATCAACTCTCACGTTTGCTGCAGCTTGTTCTTCTGCAGGCATTACTATCCTTATAGACAACGATCTAGATAGCTGCAGAGAGAACCACTGTGTACAGTTCGAAATCGCAACGGCCATGGCATTCATTAGTTGGTTTATTGCGTTGCCTTCTTTCTTCATGAACTTCTGGTCTCTTGCATCCCGGTGAATTGGCTATGAACAAAAAAAATAATAGAAACTTGTAAGAGTATGATTCACCCTACTTGTAACAAGTGGGTATAATTTGCAACTGAGGGGATGAAATGGGTGATTTGATCTGGATTTTCGTTTAACACCATAATTATTGGAACACAGTCTGATGGCAATGAAACGTATACAAACTGTTTAAACATTGTAAATTCGCTTCAAGTTGGTTCCAGAAATGCAACATTTTCCATTCTTGTCACAACAAAAGAATTTGACATCATCAGAAATTTTCTCTGCCGGATACATCCTTATAATTCAAACCTGCGGCTGATGTATAGATAAGATGTTACAAAATTGTAGAACCCCCCATCCTATTTTCTTGGACTGTTACATAATTTTCAACAAGTGTACAGGGAAAAGAATCATAGGAACGACCAGTTGACGAAGGAGAAAGCAAGACAGTGCACGGTGGACTCGTCTTCTGCAAGAACCTTCCATGCAATGGCTTGTTCAAAGGAAGCATGGCGCCCCATAGTCGATATGCAAATTCCAGCAGGTATGTAAGCAAAGCCCTGGTCATAAACAAATAAAATTCAGTTAGTTTGCATTGTTATATCGCAAACCGACCTTGTTAATAGCTAATCATCTCAAGTTTTATTTATGCAGTAAAGTAACAACCAAGCATGGCTGGCAATGAACTGAAAGGGAGAATATATATAGTAGGTAACCTGGTGCATTAAATTGGAAAAATCAGCAGAGAAGGCCTTAAGGGCAGAGTCGCCGAGAATCTTATCCAAAGTGATGTCTTGCAACGCAACCAAGGTCGTCTCCAACATGTCGAGGCCTGCTTGGTTTGCAAACATGAACACTGGGGGCAGTGACTGCAACCATCCAACCAAATAAATCGCATTGCTTAGGAGACAATCACACATGGTTAAAAATGTTCTTCTCTTATTCTTTTTCTATTTTCTTACCTTGAGGGAACAACAAAGAATTGCATCCTGATGATTCCATAGGTGTTTCAACACTGAGTCACCATCCACACTGTCTGATAGCACCAATTCTGTTCCAGTATGGCATCTGTGTGACAGAAAGAGATAGACAGTCAGTTTTCTATTTTGACAGTTTATTACGTTGAATTCGAAGTATAATTTTCTTTTATAGGTTGGGAAAGAGAGAACCTGTAGCCATAGCAGATCCATCGAGCCAGGGTAAGAGCTTCTGGACAAGCAGATGATAGCCTTCGTTCCGATGGCAAGCTTAATCCAGAGGGAGATATGGCAACTGCAACCCTCTGCACAGCTGAAACGACACTCCGAACGTACTGCCTTGCCATCGCTGCAACGTCATCCTGTAGGTTGCTACCAAACGAGAACTGGAAGGCAATAGTCAAAACTGATCTGAAGTTAGATGTTGATGCAGCAGCAGCATCTTGTGAAGCAGATGAACCAACTTCAAGATTGGAAGTGAGATCCATAGTCCTATTCGAGTTCTTCCATGTATGTTTTGAGTCACCCTGGATGATTCAACCAAACAAAAAGCATGTTGGTTAAAAGTTCACTCATGTAAAAGACATATCGAGTCAATTACGATGTTTTTTGCAAGGAAAATGTCCTCATAAGACATATATACTCGACCAAGAGATCGAGAGTTTGAATCTTTCATTCTTGTATGTTTAGATTATAAGAACCATTGAACTCAACTGTTTCAGAATGTAGAGGGATGATCCTAAAACCAGAAGGCAGCAATACAGCATCATCAGGAAACATCTCATTGATCGGAGCAAACACAAGTTCGGAACACGCTCCAACAGCATTCTCATCGATTCCAGTACACATCTGCCCAACACGAGAAATCAAGAGAGCTAATAATAAATTTGATGGCCCACAACAAGAGAGCTAATAATAACCACAACAAAATATCAGGATTTTTCTCAATAACATTGCATTTGATGGCCCAGCTGATAGAGGGGCAATGACCAGGATTGTAACGACCTAAGCTCACCATTAGCAAATATTGTTCTCTTTCAAGCTACCCCTCAAAGTTTTTTAAAACGCATCTCCTAGTGAAAGGTTTCCACACCCTTATAAATAATGCTTCATTCTCCTCTCCAACCGATGTGGGATCTCACAATCCATCCCCCTCGGGGCCCAGCGTCCTTGCTGGCACATCGCTTTGTCCCCACCCCACTTCGGGGCTTAGCCTCCTCGTTGGCACATCGCCCGATGTCTTTGATACCATTTGTAACGACCCAAATCCACCGCTAGCAGATATTGTCCTCTTTGGACTTTCCCTTTCGGTTTTCCCCTCAAGGTTTTTAAAATACGTCTCCTAGAGAGAGATTTTCACACCCTTATAAAGAATGTTTCATTCTCCTCCCCAACCAATATGGGGATCTCACAATGGTGATGATATCAACGCAAAGGAGAAGACAATACCTGCAATAGATGAACATCCCGGGACATAAAAGTATCTTCTTGAGCAAGAGGGTGGCTCTCAAGCCTTACAACTTCAAGCAACTGGATGAACAAAGACAAACATCATAATACATCCTAATATATCCAAATTAAATTGTTTAATTTTATACAAATACCTCTTCTTGTTCGATTGTATGGCCGAGCGGCATGATAATTTGGCTCCCTGTAAACCTGGTCGGTCTCATGCCCGGGTATACATACGAACCAGTTTTCAACGACGCAGCAGAATACGCATCGACATTGAAATCAGCCCACTCCGATCGATGTTCCCTCAAGAAACGAATTAGAGCAATTGGAGGAACATTCTGAAAGGAAAACCATAATCAACAATCTAATGAGCTGAAATCATAACAAGATATCCACTGAAGTTTCATCGACCACAGAACTAATTATGAACATTACTTGTATAAGCATGGAAGCCTTTGCACAAAGAACACCCGCATGGAATGCAAGAGAGTTGACAGGATCATACGATGTATTTACATTCTTGCTTGAATTTATGGCAAGACTCACATCTTCAGCTCCATCACAGTTCATCAAAGACCATCCATCATCATTAAATCCATTAACAGCCTCATTAAATCCTCTATATTAACGTAACAAAGTTCAAATATTGTTAAAAACTACGGGGAAGATCGATAAGACGTGTTCATCGTGTAAAATTTACAGAACTACCTGCTCAATCTTTGGCTAAACGTTCGAAGAACGGCCGGTTGTCTGCCTAAACTGTATACTACTTCACCACTTGTCTCTTGAGCTACTTGCCTAACGTAGCGAAAAGCCTAAATGTCGAACGCGATGATGAGAAGACGAAAACCAAACAATACAGATACATATCTGAGTTTACTCACTGCTATAGTCATTTTCTGAGCGACGGCCTTTGACGATTCGTAAAGTGGTCTCACGACCTCTGGCACGCTCCCAGGCTATTGAATTTATACAATCATTTAGAAAATGTGCCTCCTGTAATAGTATTTACGAAGTGAAAATTGAAAAGACAAACCTCGAGATTTAGGTGATCTACAATGTGGATGATTGAACCTCCGCCATCGCAAGGACGAATCAAATAACCACTGGGAAGCATTTCGGCTCGCACGAACTGAGCAGCAGAAGCTGAATTAGGCCCCGTGCCTGACCCGGACAGCGATCTCTCACAAACCTGAAGAAAAAAAGAAGTTAGCATACACAATGTTAAAAAATATAATGAACATTGCAGAGTAGGAGGCGCTTTTACTGCAAGATTTCCATTTTCCAAGGTTTTCGTGTATCTTAGAGTCCAAAAATCTCGTGCAGGTGCTAACGTAGTCGGAGCGTAAACCTAAAGTAATTCAGCCATCATTAGTTTCCTCTCGAAATGTCGTTAACTACTGAACAGAAAAACTGTAATAGATGTTCATTACAAAGCTCACCTGCGTATAAACAAGTTCGATCGTCCCACCATTACCAGTGGGAAACGTCGTAAAGACTTCAACGCTCCGGCAATCACGAAACCAAGATGGACGATCTTTTAGGATCTCGTCAATCTGCAGAAGTATAAATAAAAGTTCACCCCATTTACTATAATATACATGTTGCTAGATCAGTAATATGAGCATATTCTTGCCTTCATGGGCTCTAAACTAACAAGACCACAGGCTCGAGCCGCTACTCCACTGCAACTCTGTGAAACGGCGAAGATTCCCACCGAATCCGGACCAGGCTGGACGAAATACAAACCCAGATTAGAATTCATATTAAGCAAAGGACGAGCTAATGAAGGAATGAATTTAGAACCTTCATCCCAGGCATCTGGACCCAATCGATAGCAGTTCCTGTAGCCTTTGACAGGAAGGCTGCCAAAATCTCCTCTGCAATAGACAGGAGTCTGCCATGATTGTTATAGATTAGATAAACTAAAATCAACCTTAGAGGTCGTTAAACGACGCACGAAATAGCATAAGAACATGTCTCTAAAATTACCCAGCAGGGCTACTAGCATCTCTAAGTAAATGCTGAGGGGCAGTAGCCACTGTGTCACAGCTTGCATCAGTAATTGGTGCTGCTGCAGCCTGCAAAACAATTGAACTCCTAAAACACAATGATTCACAAGAACAATGATCAAACAGAAAGACATACGTTAGCAGTTTGCAAATGTTGTCGCATAGACCCATTCTCACAAACGAGCTGAGACACTTGTTTCTGTAACCTATCGTTCTCCTCCATCAACAGCTTGTTCATGGCCGTCAATTTACTATTCAATGACTGTAAACGAGAAGCCTCTTTCCTCTGTTTCTCTCTACACCTACAAACCAGCAAACCCCATAAGAAATTCCATCATCCCAAGCAAATAAAACCCTCAATCAATCATTTGAAAACAAGAACCAAAAGAAGAAAAAAAAAACCCCATCAAAGTTCTTATACCTGCGGTTCTGGAACCAGACTTTGATCTGCTTTGGCTCGATGTTAGCCAAAATGGGGCAATCACGAACTAGCTGCTGCCGCCGCAAAGAGCTCGGTTTAGGACATTCCGCATAAACTCGCTCAAGAGCTTCCACTTGCTCCGTCGTGTAACGGACATACTTCCCGGTGCTATCAAGGTGGCCATCGATACCCCCATCGCCACTCTCTCTGTGATGGGCCGTAGCCATAGCCATGGCCATTTCCCCAAATCCCCAAACCCTCAACACAAACGAAGTCTCTTGGTAAACTCCGCCAGGTATGAAATCAAAAGCCCTTAAAGAAACAGAGTTCAAAAAAACGTAAATCAAACCGACAGTGAAGAAAGAAAAACCCAACAAAATCTGTCGTTTGAATTTTCAAGGTTCGAAAATGGGTTTCACGTAACTTTTTGGGGTGGTTCCAAAATTTCCCAGAAAGTTCCAAAAGTTAAAACTCAGATTCCTCGCTACTTTTAGAACGAACCCCAATATTCCCCTCTTCTTGCCTCCCACTTTATCCCCAAATCCCTCAAATTCAAACCCCCACTGAGATTACCCAAAAACCCACTTCGTATTCCCAAAAATGTATAAATCTCAACCTAAGTTTTCCACTAAAACTTCACGGAGCCAAAGAACCCCACCAGTTCTGCAGCGAAATCAAACAGACCCATCAAACATTAAAGGACAAAAGAGCAACAGAGACCCTCTTCAGCTGATTCATAAAAAGATGGAAAAAGAAAAATAAAGAGAGAAAGGATCCAGTTCTTCAAGGGCGTAAAATGGGTTTCGTTTTAATTTCTTTTTTTCTTGAGTTTCGTCGCTGTCGATGGTGTTTGTTTGAAATGACATGATAGACAGGTAGCTCTTAGGCCCCTCCGTCAATCTGTCTTTCAATTCTTTGACAGAAGAATGACAAAAATCTTTTTCTGTAATATTCTTCTCTTTTTTTTTTTTCTTTTTTTTTTTAATTTATTTATTTTGTTTTTCTTATTCAAAGATCATTTCTGGTTTTTGATCTTTGACCCTCTGCAATAGAACAGCCAAATTTCCAGATTTCTCAAGTGGTGGGCAAAATTTTCAATTCATTGCATACGTCGTCCAATTTATTGGTCAAAATAATAATAATAATAATTCATTGATACCATTTTTCTCATTTATTGTTAGTCTTGTTCGATCTGTACTTCATAATTGACTTTATTGCCATGTTTAATTCTTAGGGTGGGTCATAATTGGTTTGGTTTATGCTATAATTTTTTAAGTTTTTAAAGTGGTTTGAACGTAAACGACATAGGATCGAACTATTATTGTGACCCGCTTTTCGAAATTTTGAATCATAGATTTCCATGTATACTCAAGAATAAAAATGGGCAAAAACGTTTTTTTCAATTTTGTAAAACAAGGAAGATAAAAAATTGAAGTCAAATACAATGATAGATTTGGACAAAAAGTATTTAAAGGTATGAAAATCACATTTGTGAAGTCACATCAAAACAACCGCGCAGTTTTGCACGCTCCCACCAACAACGTTCGCTCCATCTGTAAACAAAGAATAGGAAGAATGAGTATAGAAATACTCAATAAGCACTTGCTTGTAAGCTCTTATTGAAACTTATTATATTCAATGTTCCTTAAGCGATGTGCTCAATCAAGGTTCTAGAGTTGGCCAATTCCATAGCTCGAGTGCAATTCAAGCCCGCTTAGGTTCATAAGGTTCATATACCCTACTTACTCATATTTCTAACGGTGTATGTTATCTATCGGGGTGTATTCGAATTTCAAGGTCCATCAAGACATCATTCTTCTTGTGCATAAGTTGGAGACAAGGTATGGAGGAGTCGTCATCCACGATAGGTAACCTCTCAATCTACATATAACTTCATACATGTCTACTACTAAGTGATAGCTGGAAGCTCCCTTAATGGCACTTGAGAATGCTCCTTATTACTATACCATTCCAGGCCAAAACAATGCAAGGTCGGCTCCAACTAGGCACAACTTGAAATCCCTCCGTAGTACCCTAAAACATGCTACGAGCCCTAAATGGATGATGTCAGATTCCTATATTCTAAGTAGGCCCTCACCGATCGAAGTGAGTTCACGATCAACGGTTGCGCCTCAATCGCCCTTACATAGACTTAATTGACCCATGTTGCATAACAGACCTTAAATGTGGCTCAAGGACCGAAAAAAAAAAAAAGAAGATAAAAGATAGGCTAAGGCTCACTAACAGAACATACATATCCTCTAGGACACATAACATCTAGTCCATAGGTCAATTTTAAAACGCGTCTGGTAGGGAAAGATTTGCACACCATTATAAGGAATATTTCATTCCCCTTTCCAATCAATGTGGGATCTCATAATCTATCCTCTTTAGGGGCCCAGCGTCCTCGCTGGCACACCGTCTAGTGACTGGCTCTGATACAATTTGTAACAGCTCAAGTCCACTGCTAACAAATATCGCTTTGACATGTTACTATCGTCATCAGTCTCACGATTTTTAAAACGCGTCTATTAGGAAGGAATTATGAAGAGCCAATTGAAACGTGGGAGGAATTGAAGACATTAATGAGAAAAAGGTACATTCCTAAGCATTATTCTCGAGTACTCAAGCAAAAACTCTGTACTCTGCGACAGGGATCCAAAAGTGTTTAAAAATATTACAACAAAATGGAGACCCTTGTGAATAGAGCATGCAATGATGAAGACGAGGAGGATACAATGGCTAGATTCTTTGGTGGGTTAAACCGACAACTTGCTCATCAAGTGGATAGACAAACATACTTTGATATGCAAGAATTGTTACACCTTGCTTCAAAATCGAAGGACAACTAGCTTGGGAGAAGGAGAACCCCAAGAGGTATGTTATTTCTAAGTCTACTACTTTCAACACTTGGAAAAAGAATGCAAATTTTGAAAAGGAAGATTTCAAGGTTAGAGGCAAGTATGAGCTTAACAAAAAGAACAAAGCTGAGACCACCAAGGGTAAAAAGAAAGTGGAGGAATACAAGGAGGTTCGAGAAAGAAATAAAGACATCAAATGTTGGAAATGTCAAGGAATTGGTCATATTAATCGTGATTGTCCTAGCAAGAGAGTCATGATCATCAAGAGTGAACAAGTTGTCACAATTAGTGAAGAAATTGACCAAGATGAGCCAGTTGAAGAAGAATGAGGAGCAATTGGAAGATGAGAGTCATTTGACACTTGTTACAAGAAGACTTCTTAAAACTCAAGTTACGGATAATGATGTTGATAATCAAAGAGACAACCTATTTCAGATAAGGTGTTTAGTCAGGGGGACTCCTTGTAGTCTTGTTATTGATAGTGGAAGTTGCACCACTCTAGTAAGTACCATGTTGATCAAGAGATTGCAAATTTCAACCCAACACCGTCCTAAACCTTACAAGCTTAAATATCATTTAATTTGAGAAAATATAAAGATGAAGTTCTTTGTGATGTGCTACCAATGCTTGATGGAGACATATTGTTTGGCCGACCTTGACAATTTGATAGGAAGGTCTTTTGAATGGGTATTCTCTTATAAAAAAAAATGGTACAAAAACCACTCTTGTACCTTCGAGAAAAACAAGAAAGAGTTCAAGAATTGAGAGAAAAAATAGTGAAAAGAAGAATAAAATTGAAAGAAAAAAAAAAGTGAGTTGTTTGGCTAGAGTTGGAGAGGTTAGAAGGGCAATGTTTTCACAAAGAAAACCCATATTTGTATTTATGTACAAGAAGGATTTTTGGTCTCTAACGATAACAATTTGTCTTTACCTTGTATGTTCAATCTCTTTTACAAAAATTTGAGGACGTGTTCCAAGATGAAGTACCTAAATGACTACCTCCCGTTAGTGGTATTAAACATAAAATAGACTTCACTTTGGGGGCAGTCAATCCTAATAGGCCAGCTTATAAAGCCAACCTAACTGAGACTAAACAAATTCAGGGACAAGTAAAGGAGTTCATGGAGAAAGGCTATATACGAGAAAGTTTGAGTCCATGTTTTGTACCAGTCTTATTCGTGTCAAAGAAAGATGGAACATGACGCATGTGTGTGGATTATAGAGGCTCAACAAAATCACTGTAAAGTATCGACATCCTATTCCTAGGTTAGATAATATGCTTGATGAATTGCATGGTTCATGTCTATTTACAAAGATTGATTTGAAATTTGGATATCATCAAATTAGAATGTAGGTAGGAGATGAATGGAAAACAAGTTTCAAAACTAAGGTTAGATTGTATGAATGACTTGTTATGCCTTTTGGGTTAAGTAATGCTCCTAGTACATTTATGCACTTAATGAATCACATTTTGAGAGAATATTTTGGAAATCATGTTGTTTATTTTGATGATATTTTAATTTATTTAAAGATATTGCATGAGCATGTGGAGCATGTTAAGTCAGTTTTGATTACACTTAAAAAAAGAGAAACTTTATGTTAATTTTAATAAGGGTAGTTTTTGCATGGAAAAAGTTAACTTTCTTGGCTTCATAGTTGGTAAAAATGGAGTAGAAGTAGATGAAGAAAAAGTTAAAGTAATCAGGGATTGACCAACACCAAAAAAAAAATGCAAGTGAAGTTTGGAGTTTTCATGGGTTTTAATTTCTATAGGAGATTTATAAAAGATTTTAGCACCATAGCTGCACCATTGAATTAAAGGTTGTTTTTAATTAGGGAACATGCAAGAGAATGCATTCAATAAGCTTAGGGAGAATTGACTAATGCACCCTTACTTGTCTTACCTAACTTTGATAATACTTTTGCAATTGACTGTGATGCAAGTGGTTTAAGCATAGATGCTGTTTTGATGCAAGATGGTGTTAGGTTATGAAGCCTGCTACTTATTTATAGCTTGGTCAACGGTTATACATAGTAAAGTTATATCCGGTAAAGTTATATCTAGTAAAGCTATATATGGTAAATAGTTATATATAGTAGATGGTTAAATACGGTAAAACTATAGATAGTCAATGGAACCATATATATATATCGTAGAGAATTGAAAATGTACTTTCTATATTATTTGTATTCTCTCTCACGGTATATATCTGTAGTCATCAATACAAAACCTTTAGCCAATATTCTCCTTGCATTTTCTCTATCTTGTTCTTTGTGTTCATCTAGATCGAGTGTGTGCGTTGTTGTGTGATCCTAACAACTGGTACCAGAGCTAGGCGAAATTCACCACGGTTTGTGAAGATGAAAAGTTCAAAGACTGGAATTGAGAAGTTCGATGGATCCGATTTCGGTTTCTGGAAGATGCAGGTTGAAGATTATCTGTACCAGAAAGATCTTCACGAACCTCTATTGGGGGTGAAGCCGGATACCATGGCCACGGAACAGTGGAAGCTCAAGGATCGACAAGCCTTAGGACTGATCTAGTTGACGCTATCCAGAAATGTGGCGTTCAACATCATCAAGGAGAAGACAACGTTAGATCTGTTGACGACGTTGTCGAATATGTACGAAAAATCGTCGGCTATGAACAAGGTGTACTTGATGCGGAGATTGTTTAATCTACAGACGTCTGAAGGTGGATCTGTTGCTGATCATATAAATGAATTTAATATGATCGTAAGTCAACTGAGTTCGGTGGAAATTAATTTCGATGATGAAATTAAAGCGTTGATTTTGATGTCACTTTTACCCGAGTAATGGGATACTGTTGTTGCCGCAATCAGCACTTCTTGAGGATCTCATAAACTAAAGTTTCATGAAATTTGAGATGCAGTTCTCAGCGAAAGTATTCACAAACGGGAAATTGGAGATTCATCAGGCAATGCTCTCAGTGTTGATCGAAGGGGAAGAAGTAAATCAAATAGCTCAAACAAACACGGGCGATCAAAATCAAAGAACCGGGGAAAATCTCCAAACAAACCCAACGTAACGTGTTGGAGTTGTGGAGGAAAAGGACATTTTCGGACAAATTGTACAAAACTGAAGAAGAAGTAGAATCATAAATCTGAAAATGATGATGATTTTATATATACAACAAAAGATACTAAGGACACTTTAATCCTTAGTGTGGACAGCCCAGCTGAATCCTGAATTTTGGATTCAGGTGCATCGTTCTATTCGTCTCCAAGTAAGAAATTGTTTCGAAATTTCAAATCAGGAAATTTCGGGATGGTGTATCTTGCCGACAACAAAACCTTGGAGATTGAAGGGAAGGGAGATGTCTTCATACAAACTTCAGCAGGAAATTAGTGGACATTACAAGATGTCAAATACATTCTTGATCCAAGAAGAACCTGATCTCTATTGGTCAGTTGGATAGCACAGGCTATGCAGCAGAGTTTGGAAAGAGTTCGTGGAAGATTGTGAAGGGCGTCATGGTTGTTGCACGTGGCACAAAATCTGGAACCTTATACACTACTGCAGAGTGTATAAACATGACTGCTGCTGCTAAGAGTGCTTCCAATTCAAGTCTATGACACAATAGACTTGGACATATGAGCATCAAAGGAATGAAGATACTGACTGTGAAAGAAGCTTTAGAAGGCTTAAAATCTGTTGATATGGGTCTTTGTGAGAGCTGTGTTATGGTCAAACAGAAATGAGTCAGTTTCACAAAGGCTGCCAGAGAATCGAAGAAAGTGCAGTTGGAAATGATCCATACAGACGTTTGAGAACCATCTCCAATTTCATCACTTGGTGGTTCAAGGTTCTACGTCACCTTCATCGATGACTTCAGTAGGAAGGTATGAGTTTACTTTCTGAAACACAAGTCAGATGTGTTTGCCACCTTCAAGNTAGCTCAAACAAACACGGGCGATCAAAATCAAAGAACCGGGGAAAATCTCCAAACAAACCCAACGTAACGTGTTGGAGTTGTGGAGGAAAAGGACATTTTCGGACAAATTGTACAAAACTGAAGAAGAAGTAGAATCATAAATCTGAAAATGATGATGATTTTATATATACAACAAAAGATACTAAGGACACTTTAATCCTTAGTGTGGACAGCCCAGCTGAATCCTGAATTTTGGATTCAGGTGCATCGTTCTATTCGTCTCCAAGTAAGAAATTGTTTCGAAATTTCAAATCAGGAAATTTCGGGATGGTGTATCTTGCCGACAACAAAACCTTGGAGATTGAAGGGAAGGGAGATGTCTTCATACAAACTTCAGCAGGAAATTAGTGGACATTACAAGATGTCAAATACATTCTTGATCCAAGAAGAACCTGATCTCTATTGGTCAGTTGGATAGCACAGGCTATGCAGCAGAGTTTGGAAAGAGTTCGTGGAAGATTGTGAAGGGCGTCATGGTTGTTGCACGTGGCACAAAATCTGGAACCTTATACACTACTGCAGAGTGTATAAACATGACTGCTGCTGCTAAGAGTGCTTCCAATTCAAGTCTATGACACAATAGACTTGGACATATGAGCATCAAAGGAATGAAGATACTGACTGTGAAAGAAGCTTTAGAAGGCTTAAAATCTGTTGATATGGGTCTTTGTGAGAGCTGTGTTATGGTCAAACAGAAATGAGTCAGTTTCACAAAGGCTGCCAGAGAATCGAAGAAAGTGCAGTTGGAAATGATCCATACAGACGTTTGAGAACCATCTCCAATTTCATCACTTGGTGGTTCAAGGTTCTACGTCACCTTCATCGATGACTTCAGTAGGAAGGTATGAGTTTACTTTCTGAAACACAAGTCAGATGTGTTTGCCACCTTCAAGAAGTGGAAAGCTGAAGTTGAAAATTAGATCGGCTTGAAGATCAAATGTCTGAGGTCTGACAATGGAGGACAATACAACAAATCAGAGTTTAAAACATTTTGTGCAGCTGAGGGAANAGGAAAAGGACATTTTCGGACAAATTGTACAAAACTGAAGAAGAAGTAGAATCATAAATCTGAAAATGATGATGATTTTATATATACAACAAAAGATACTAAGGACACTTTAATCCTTAGTGTGGACAGCCCAGCTGAATCCTGAATTTTGGATTCAGGTGCATCGTTCTATTCGTCTCCAAGTAAGAAATTGTTTCGAAATTTCAAATCAGGAAATTTCGGGATGGTGTATCTTGCCGACAACAAAACCTTGGAGATTGAAGGGAAGGGAGATGTCTTCATACAAACTTCAGCAGGAAATTAGTGGACATTACAAGATGTCAAATACATTCTTGATCCAAGAAGAACCTGATCTCTATTGGTCAGTTGGATAGCACAGGCTATGCAGCAGAGTTTGGAAAGAGTTCGTGGAAGATTGTGAAGGGCGTCATGGTTGTTGCACGTGGCACAAAATCTGGAACCTTATACACTACTGCAGAGTGTATAAACATGACTGCTGCTGCTAAGAGTGCTTCCAATTCAAGTCTATGACACAATAGACTTGGACATATGAGCATCAAAGGAATGAAGATACTGACTGTGAAAGAAGCTTTAGAAGGCTTAAAATCTGTTGATATGGGTCTTTGTGAGAGCTGTGTTATGGTCAAACAGAAATGAGTCAGTTTCACAAAGGCTGCCAGAGAATCGAAGAAAGTGCAGTTGGAAATGATCCATACAGACGTTTGAGAACCATCTCCAATTTCATCACTTGGTGGTTCAAGGTTCTACGTCACCTTCATCGATGACTTCAGTAGGAAGGTATGAGTTTACTTTCTGAAACACAAGTCAGATGTGTTTGCCACCTTCAAGAAGTGGAAAGCTGAAGTTGAAAATTAGATCGGCTTGAAGATCAAATGTCTGAGGTCTGACAATGGAGGACAATACAACAAATCAGAGTTTAAAACATTTTGTGCAGCTGAGGGAATTAGATTAATAAGAACAATTCCCAGTAAGGCAAGATAAAATGATATTGCAGAAATGATGAACAGAACATTGAATGGGCGAGCAAGAAGCATGAGGATTCATTCACAACAGCATATTTGATTAATAGAGGACCGTCAGTACCCTTGAAGTTCAAATTGCCTTAAGAAGTATGGACANTCATACAAACTTCAGCAGGAAATTAGTGGACATTACAAGATGTCAAATACATTCTTGATCCAAGAAGAACCTGATCTCTATTGGTCAGTTGGATAGCACAGGCTATGCAGCAGAGTTTGGAAAGAGTTCGTGGAAGATTGTGAAGGGCGTCATGGTTGTTGCACGTGGCACAAAATCTGGAACCTTATACACTACTGCAGAGTGTATAAACATGACTGCTGCTGCTAAGAGTGCTTCCAATTCAAGTCTATGACACAATAGACTTGGACATATGAGCATCAAAGGAATGAAGATACTGACTGTGAAAGAAGCTTTAGAAGGCTTAAAATCTGTTGATATGGGTCTTTGTGAGAGCTGTGTTATGGTCAAACAGAAATGAGTCAGTTTCACAAAGGCTGCCAGAGAATCGAAGAAAGTGCAGTTGGAAATGATCCATACAGACGTTTGAGAACCATCTCCAATTTCATCACTTGGTGGTTCAAGGTTCTACGTCACCTTCATCGATGACTTCAGTAGGAAGGTATGAGTTTACTTTCTGAAACACAAGTCAGATGTGTTTGCCACCTTCAAGAAGTGGAAAGCTGAAGTTGAAAATTAGATCGGCTTGAAGATCAAATGTCTGAGGTCTGACAATGGAGGACAATACAACAAATCAGAGTTTAAAACATTTTGTGCAGCTGAGGGAATTAGATTAATAAGAACAATTCCCAGTAAGGCAAGATAAAATGATATTGCAGAAATGATGAACAGAACATTGAATGGGCGAGCAAGAAGCATGAGGATTCATTCACAACAGCATATTTGATTAATAGAGGACCGTCAGTACCCTTGAAGTTCAAATTGCCTTAAGAAGTATGGACAGGAAAAGAACTCAAGTACTCTCACTTGAGAACTTTTGGTTGTACTGCGTACGTTCATGTTGATCCAGAGAAGAGAGATAAGCTTGATGCTAAGGCTTTGAAATACTACTTCATAGGCTATGGCTCTGACATGTTCGGTTATAGGTTTTGGGATGACAAGAATAAGAAAATCCTAAGACACTGCGATGTGACCTTTGATGAAAATGTCTTGTACAAGGACAGAGAANATCCAAGAAGAACCTGATCTCTATTGGTCAGTTGGATAGCACAGGNTGATGTTAGAACATAAGCTTAAGAAACTCCTGTTCCTGTTGCTGAAGAACTAGACGTGGAAGAAACTCCTGTTCCTGTTGCTGAAGAACTAGACGTGGAGCAAGTTACATCTGAGCAGGTGTTGAGGAAATCATCCAGAACTATCAGAGCACCAGATAGATATTCACCCTCATTACATTATCTATTGCCGACTGACGAAGGAGAACCAGAGTCCTTTGAGGAGGCCCTACAAGTGGAAGATTCAACCAAGTGGAAGCAAGCCATGGATGATGAGATGAGCTCACTTGAAAAGAATAATACGTGGGTGCTGACTGAGTTACCTACAGGAAAGAGAGCTTTGTTGAACAAATGGGTGTTCAGAATCAAGGCTGAACCAGATGGCAGAAGGAGGTTTAAGGCTCGGTTAGTAGTTAAAGAATATTCACAAAAAGCATTGATTATGCTGAGATCTTTTCTCCTGTTGTGAAATTAACTACTATTCGAATTTTGCTAAGTATTGTTGCATTGGAGAATTTGCACCTTGAGCAGATAGATGTAAAAATGACATTTTTACATGGAGATCTAGATGAGGAGATCTATATGCAACAATTAGAAAGGTTTGTAGCTTCAGGCAAGGAGCACATGGTGTGTAAGCTCAATAAGAACTTGTATGGACTGAAACAAGCCGAGACAATGGTACAAGAAGTTTGATTTCTTCCTGTGCAAGAGTGGTTTCCACGGGAGTGAAAAGAATCAGTGTTGTTACCCCAAGAAATACACTGATTCTTATGTGTTTCTACTCCTGTATGTGGATGATATACTAATTGCTGGATCAAGTATGAGAAAGATAAACCACCTGAAGGAAAGCTTGTTTTCAGTATTTGAGATGAAAGATTTGGGTGCAACGAAGCAGATTCTTGGGATGAGGATTTCTCGAGATAGATCTGCTGGCACATTAAATATATCCCAAGAGCAGTACATTGAGAAGGTGTTGTTCAAATTCAAGATGAATGATGCTAAACCCAGGACTACCCCCTTGGCAAATCGTATTAAATTGTCAAAAGAGCAATCTCCCAAGACAGTTGAGGAGCGTGAGCACATGGCATCAGTTCTATACGCTTCTACAGTTGGGAGTTTGATGTATGCTATGGTCTGCACTAGACTTGATATAACACATGTAGTAGAAGTTGTTAGAAAGTACATGACAAATCCAGGAAAAGAACATTGGGAAGCTGTGAAGTGGCTTCTGAGATATCTGAGAGGTACATCGAATACTTCACTTTGTTATGGAAATGAAAGTAGTTCTGCAAGGTTTTGTGGATGCTGATCTTAGTGGAGATGTAGACTCTAGCCAGAGCACATCTGGATATATCTGGTGTGCGCCGAAAGCGAAATAAATGTACTCATAACACCAATAAACAGAATTACACAAAGAGACACCAAGATATTTACGTGGTTCGGAGAGAAGAAGTTCCCCTACATCCATGGGTAGCAACCAATCACTAATAAACAAAGTGTTACCAGTGAATACCTCACTATCACACTACAAAGACTCTCACCAATATGTCACTTAATCTCAAGTGCTTTTTTTATTAATTCTAAGTATGACATTATATAGCCTCTGCAATCATGGTTGAACCTAAAAATATCAGCAGAAACAAACTTAAAGTTCTAAAGAATAGGACTAATCAGTCCTAAAGATTATGACCTTATGACAATTTACAACAATCTTCACCTTGTCATAAGATCTTCAAGTTGATAATTGATTTGGTTGCTACCACGTCAACACACTACTCTTTTCTTCCGACGTTGATGAAATCCAAACAATGCCAGAACTTTTCACGAGCGATCACCTTTGTCAACATATCAGCAGGGTTATCAGAAGTTCCAATTTTTAATAAACGAATGTCCCCTTCACTAATAATTTCTCGAATAAAGTGAAAATGGACATCAATATGTTTAGTACGAGCATGATGGATTTTATTTTTTGACAAACAAATAGCACTCTCGCTATCACAAAACATATTTATATGTTCTTGCAAAATACCCAAGTCATTGATCAAACCATGTATCCAAATAGCTTCTTTAAAAGCTTTCGTTAATGCCATATACTCTATTTCGATGGTAGACAATGCAACAGTAGACTGCAATGTTGAACGCCAACAAACAAGTCCACCAGCCATAGTAAATAAATAATTCGTAGTAGATCGTTGCTTATCCAAATCATCAGCATAATCAGAATCCACATAACCAACTACAAGGTTGTCAAGATTAACATTTCTTGTTTTTGAAACTTAATACCAACATCAATAGTCCCAAGAATGTACCTAAGATTCCGTTTGACAGCCTGCCAATGCTCTTTATTAGGATTATGCATATAACGACTTACCATGCTTACTGTGTGTGAAAGATCAGGTCGAGTACATACCATAGCATACATCAAAGCACCAACAACATTTGTATAAGAAATATTCTCCATATACCCTTTGTCATCGTCAGAACTTGGGCACATGGAAGCACTAATTTTGAAATGAGGAGCAAGTGGAGTACCAACGGGTTTGGTTGAATTATTCAAACTAAATTTTGTCAATACCTTGCGTAGATATTGAAACTGAGTCAACCAGACTGTATCTTTTTTCGATCTTTCTCTACCTCCATTCCAAGGATTTTCTTTGCATTGCCTAAGTCTTTCATTTCAAATGTTTTAGAAAGCTAATCTTTGAGCTTATCAATCTCCACCTGTCTCTTTGAAGCAATTAACATATCATCAACATATAAGAGCAAATAGATAAACGATCCATCATCAAGACACCGATAATACACACAATGATCAAATTGACTATGAGTATACATATGCTCTACCATGAAATGATCAAACTTTTTATACCATTGGCGAGGAGATTGCTTCAGCCCATACAAAGATTTCTTCAATCTGCATACCAAATGTTGTTGTCCAACTACTCGAAAACCAACTGGTTGCGCCATATATATTTCTTCTTCCAAATCTCCATGCAAAAAAGCAGTTTTTACATCGAGTTGTACATGCTCAAGTTAAATTGAGCAACCAAAGCCAACAAAATTCGAATAGAAGAATGTTTTACCACAGGTGAGAAAATTTCATTGTAATCAATATCTTCTTGCATAGCCTTTAGCCACAAGTTGAGCCTTATAACGTATACCAGAAGAATCTTCTTGTTTTGCAAAAACCCATTTATAACCAATTTTCTTCTTACNCATTTCCTCTTTACCTTTTGGAAGTTGTACCAAATCCCAAGTTTGATTTATCTACAATGATGCTATCTCCTAATTCATAGCCTTTTGTTAGTGCCATCTATCCGGGCTCTGGATAGCATCTTTGTAGTTATTGGGAACTCCATCAATCAAAGGGAAAGCATATGTTATCGTATCATCAAACCTTGCAAGTTTTCGAATTTCTCTTCGTGGTCTATGCCTGGCGAAGGACTCAGGTTCCTCCACTCTTTCATTTACAAGGCTTTGCTCCTCCTGTTCTAAGATATCAGAGTTATTATCTACCTGATAATAGGTTCTTCAGTAGGAGCAACCATATCAGGAGAGAACACCACCTTCTCCACTTGCTTCAATGCCTCGTCATTATTTTCAATTTCCTGCANGAACATCACCTTCTCCACCTGCTTCAATGCCTCGTCATTATTTTCAATTTCCTGCAAAAACATTCCAGACTCATCGAATGTCACATCTCGACTATTAACAATCTTACTTGTTTCTGGACACCATAATCTATNTTTGCAAAAACATTTTAGACTGATCGAATGTCACATCTCGATTATTAACAATCTTACTTGTTTCTGGACACCATAACCTATAGTCCTTCACGCCTTTGCTAAAGCCCATAAACTTGACTTTTCTTGCTCTAGGATCCAGCTTTGAGTCTGTCACATGATAATAAGCAGGAGACCCAAACACATGCAATTTATCATAATCACTAACAGGAGTACCCGACCATACCTCAAGCGATGTTTTCCCACCATTTCCATAAACAGGTAAACGATTCACCAAGTGAACTGCATAACTGAGAGCCTAAGCCCAAAATGCCTTACTCAATCCTGCTTAAGACAAAATGCATCGAACCTTCTCTATTAATGTCTGGTTCATTCTCTTAGCAACTCCATTTTGTTGTGGCTTACCAGGAACAGTGAAGTGTCGAACGATCCCTTCATCTCAGCATACTTTAAGAAATGGATCATAAGTATATTCTCCACAGTTGTCTGATCTCAACTTTTTGATTTTCCTGTCTGTCTGACTCTCTACCATTTTCTTCCACTCTAGGAAGATTTGGAGAACCTCGTTTCTGTGCCTCATGGGATACATCCAAACTCTCATCGAGTAGTTATCAATAAAGGTGACAAACCACCTCTTTCCTCCCAATGAGACATTCTTCGTGGGACCCCATACATCAGTGTGAACATAATCCAAAATGCCCTTTGTTTGGTGTATAGCTGTACCAAACTTCACATTTTTTGTTTACCAAATATACATTGTTCACAAAAATCAATTTTACCAGTTGTGGCACTCTTAAGGACTCCTTGGTTCACCAATGTCTGAAGCGCCTTCTCACCAGCATGCCCAAGTCTCATGTGCCATAAATTTGATATGTCTTGTTCTTTCGAACTTGCCACAACAGCATGCCCAATTATTATGGTTTCGTTGAGGTAGTATATGCTACCTCTTCTAGTTTCTTTAATTGCCACCAAAGCTCCCCGAGCTACTTTCAAATTCCCTCCTTCCAAAATGATGCGATAACCACTCGCATCCAAAACGGCAAGGGAAATCAAATTTTCCTTCAAGTCAGGGACATACCTCACATCATTGATTTTTTGTACAACCCCATCAAACACCTTGATTTGTACTGAGTCGATTCCCATCATCTTGCAAGTACTATCATTGCCCATATAGACAACTCCACCATTGAACTCTTTGAAGTCCAAAGACATCTCTCTGTTGGAACACATATGATAGGAGCACCCAGAATCAAGAATCCATTCACTGGTTTGGATGACTGATAAAGAGATCGTTAAGGCATTATTTGTATCAGTGTCGTCATCTCTAACCACATTGGACTTCGACCCCTTCTCTTTTAAGATCGGGCAATCTTTCTTCCAATGACATTTCTGTCGACAATATGCACACTCATTTTTATCAAGTTTTCTCCAATTATCAGATCTACCTCTCACCTTTGATCGGGACTTTCCACCTTCGCTCTTTTTCCAAGTAGAAGTCCTCACGAACAGTGAGAACATTTGTGCTAGAGTCTTGATATGCCTCCTTTTCCTTCTTTCGCACCTCATTATTCGTTAGGGATTTGAAACATCTTCAAAAACAAGATCAGTGAGTCCATTAGTAAGGTGGTTACTAAAAACTCATAGGATTCCGACAAAGAATTCAACAGCAACAACACCTTGTCTTCGTCATTAATTGTAACATCTAGATTGAGCAAATCAGTGATGATTTTGTTAAAATCATCCAAATGCTCAGCCATTGAGATACCTTTCTTGTAGTCAAAACGGAAGAGTTTCTTCTTCAAATAGAGTTTGTTTTCCACACTCTTCTTCATATATTTTGCCTCAAGCTTGTCCCATAGTTCTTTTGCCATGGTAACCTTCATAAATGAATATTTCTGATCCTTGCCAAGACAGAATCGAATAATTCCACAAGCTTGTCGATTTAATTTCGTCCATTCAGCATCTGTCATGTCTTCAGGCATCTCCCCTTGGAGAGAAGCATCAAGATCTTGCATGACTAGCAAATCGCTAACTTCGCCTCACCAGACACCAAAATTATTGGTTCCATCAAATTTCTCTACTTCGAGATTGGAACTCAACAATTTCGATCCACATCGTGATTTAATTCCAGATGATTCTGCCATTTGCAATAATTAATCTGGATGTAACTAAAAAACATAATTCTTGAAAATTGATTTTCAAGAAAATAACCACGATTGTGGGCACGTCTAGTGGTCGATGAGGCCAAAACTTTCACAATACCCCAAATATCACAATCAGGCTCTGATACCACTTGTTGTGCGCCGAAAGCGGAACAAATGTACTCACAACATCAATGAATGAAATTACACAAAGAGACACCAAGATATTTATGTGGCTCGAAGAGAGAAGTTCCCCTACATCCACGAGTAGCAACCAATCACTAATAAACAAAGTGTTACAAGTGAATACCTCACTATCACACTACAAAGACTCTCACTAATATGTCACTCAATCTCAAGTGTTTTTTTATTAATTCTAAGTATGGCATTATATAGCCTTTACCATCATGGTTAAACCTAAAAATATCAGCAGAAAGAAACTTAAAGTCCTAAAGAATAGGACTAATCAGAGGACCTTATGACAATTTACAACAATATCTACACTATAGATGAAACAACAGTGAGTTGAATGTCCAAGCTTTAGAAATGCGTCTCTCTCTCATTTACTGAAGCTGAGTACGTGGCAATAGCTGAAGCTGGAAAGGAGATTATATGGATGACAGACTATCTAGAAGAATTAGGCATGAAGCACTGCAAGAAGATTCTTTATACAGATAGTCGGAGTGTCATATAGTTAGTGAAAAACCCAGTCTATCATTCAAGGACAAAACACATTAGAAGGCGATACCATTTCACTCACAGGTTAGTGGAAGAAGGTGATATGTGTTTGGAGAAGATAGAGGATACAAAGAATCAGACAGACATGTTGATAAAATGTGTTGATGTTGGAAAATTGAGGTTATGCAAAACCTTAATTGGTATGGTGCAGTGATCATTTGAAAATGAGATTCTTGGTTGACTGGATCAGTCTTCAGGTGAGAGAATTGTTAGGTTATGGAGCATGTTACTTATTTATAACTTGGTCAACGGTGAGCTTTGAAAATGTACTTTTTATATTATCTGTATTCTCTCTTACTGTACATATAGTTATCAATACAAAATCTTTAGCCAATATTCCCCTTGCATCTTCTCTATCCTGTTCTTTGTGTTCATCTAGATCAAGTGTGTACGTTGTTGTACGATCCTAACAGATGAAATACATTAATGTATTTTAGTGAAAAACTAGATGGAGCAGTATTGAACTACCATTGCACGAAATTCATTATATAATAGCTTTCAAGCCTAGCATTTTAAAAAATATGCTATAAAGGATGAAAAGAAAAAAAAAAGGAAGCCAGAAAAAGTTTGGTTTGAAAGAGAAAAAAACTGAAGGATTTTGAAAGAAAAAAAAGGGTGAAGGATTTTGAATGGGGAAAAAAAGAAACCGTAAGGATATGATTTTTTTTAAAAAAATTTGTTTTCCCTTCCTCATTTCTTTTTCCTTTGTACCCACACAAGTTTCCTAAACCCTAAACTCTCCTCAACATACATTTTTCCTTCCCTATTTCTCCGGTTCATGTTACAACAATCTTTGCTCAACTAGGGGATTTTGATATCTAGGAGCGACACATGACAGTCATGAAGAGAAGAACTTCGTTTTCCAAAAATTAGTGTCGTTAGGTCTCTCGTCAAGAATATGCCAGTGTTGACCTTTTCTTATTGAACACGACAATTTAATGAATTTTTCTGTATAACACTAATATCTTATAATCAGTTTTAATCGAAAATAAGAGAATGGTTGTTAGGTTAGATACAAAACTTAGCTTTCTTCATTATGGATTCGCCTAAAACTGCTCGACTTACTTCCACGTTAACCACCATCTCATCCATGGCAACTTTTGCAACTTTTTCGTTGGAATCCCCTTCAGTTTGTATTATTCCCTCAATGTTTCTCATTATACTGCTCGCTACTCTCTTTGCATGATTTCTTGTTTTCGTTTTTTTTTATGTGTGAATGAATTAGTAGTTTCCATGTAGGGTAGGAATGCTTATTTTTTGTATTTTGATTTGTCTATGATTTAATGATGATCTTGGTGGTGATTCTTTTCTTTTTGGAATGCTTCTGTTGAATCTGAACTTGTTAGCATATCATAGTCCGGGCTGATTCCTTTTTGGCTTTTCATTTGTGTATAATATTATAGTGATTTTCATGGTAATTCGCCATCTTCTTCTTATTTGCCAATAAATCTATGTATTCAAATTTCTTTTCTATTTCGAATTTATGATTCTTTTTTCAGAATTGGTTGACAACATATTTCTAGTAGAGCCCAGCAAGAGTGATTGTGCATGGGTACTTCTACCGAAAATAGTTTTTCCAGTTATATCTGCTTAGATAAATACCAAAAAGCAAATGGGATGATAATCCTTTCCCTCGGATCATAAGCGTCTAGGAACTTTCTTAGGTCTTTTTTTTTCTTGTTATTTTTTTTTTCCAACCTGTTTGTATAGTGTCCAAAGTTCTCGTTCACTTTGTGTTTGGAAGGTGTCTAGCCTCAATGCTTCACTGTTCTCTTTTTTAAGAGTCTATGGAAAAAAAATTCAAGTGTGGGACACTATTGAAGTTTTTCCGGGTAAGTATAAGGGGAAGCGTAAAACAATTTGGTTTTCTTGTACACATGGTCATTTATTTTTATTTTAATTGTTTATTCTTTGTATCATTATGCTAGAATGCATAGGCAAACAATTTGGTTTTTTTGTACAAAGATATGGTTTCAATTGATTTGATAAAATTTCAAGTGGAGCTTGTTTTATAACTGAATTGTGAGCTCATATTGATCACCTTTTGCAACGTGCTTACTTTTTCATTCCCCAATATGGTTTTCATGTTACCTGCTCCATTTTCAACATATACATGGGTGCAAAAGAAAGTCTTCTATTTGGGTTACTGTGTCATAATTTTATTTTGGGAGCTACAATAGGGCTACTTTTGGTGACTCAATAAAATGATGCTCTTGTAATATTATTTTTAACTGTATGCATCATATTAGAAAATATCACTGGTTCTCTTCTATCCACGATCTTTTGTTTCTCTACAGTTAATATAGCCTATATATTTTATAGGAAGGATCTTTCGAGGTAAGACTCGATTCTGTGTAATTACTAGTTTGATAATGATAAATTATAATTATGATGAAGCAATAATGATTCGTGATACTGAGCATATTTGTTGTCACTCATAATTCAACTTTTGTTATAGCCTTGCAAAATAACATTACAGAACATGTGATATACTTGGACAAATTCTAACAGAAGAGCGATTCTTTTTAATTTCATATCATCTTTTTTATTCATTACTTGATAAATTATTAATAGCAGTTTTATTGGTTGAAAAAATAGTAACTTTAATTTGTGTATCAAGAATGGTGCAATTCGGTTATTTAAGTTTCTACATCGATACATTTTTGCAGTAATGACTTTAAATTCTTTGTATATCTATGACAGTGAAAGTGTTATGCCACTAGCAATCACGACTAGTCTTTACTATGCTACCATAACTGATGTTGCATGGTGAATGCTTTGCTCTTCTCTCCTGGCTACTCTCGAGTACTTTCTTTCTATTGTTGCTGCTCATTTTCTCAATTATGAATTGCTTGTTCTTTAAAACAAATGTTTGACAGATGCTCATTATTTAGTACTCTCGAGTACTTTGGTGGAATTTGAAAATGATGAGCTAGGATCACCAATTGTGCTATCAAGTCAGGTTCACATTTGCTCATTCTCTGTCATGTTTTCTCTAAATAGTTGTTCATCTTTCATCTTTCAATAATTTGTTCCTTATAGTTTATTTCCAATTGATATCGATGATAGAACATGCTCAACGACCAATCAGAATATGAGTTCAACAGATGCAGTGACTGTAAACGATGATCAAAATAGGAAAACAAGAGCAGAAGTGAAAGAAGAAGAAAACAAAAGCGAAAGAAGAAGAAAACAAAAGCATTGAAGAACCAGATAACATGGTGGTTGAAAAAACGTCTAATGGAGACAATCTTGTTGAAGCTAACAATAAAAGATATGAATGGAAAAGAAGACAACGAAATAGGTACATGTAACCTCTTTAAGTGTCTCTGTTACCAGCAAGCCAACGAAAAGGCACATTAACCCATGGCTATTGATCCACAAGAGGTACATTACCAACTGTATATTATCTTGATCTTGATTGATTTTGTTGTGGTGCTTGATCAAAAGTTGATTATCTTTTAAGAAATTTAATCACAAGTTTTTTGTCAACACATAATAGTGGAACATACATGGAACACAGATTTGCAGAACCTCGATACATGAAACACATGAATTATCAAGTATGAGAATACCACAAGGAGCCCATGACCTATACATATAGAGGTACACATGCTACCTTCTCTTTATTCTCTTTATTAAACAAAGCAAATGCAATATAAAATTAAAGATGGTTGATTATTTATAGGAAATGGAAGGTGATAGAAGACTTACAATACAAAGACATGATAGTCAGCATCAATGTAAATAATGGAGAATACTTCCTTTTGTATTGTTTGAACAACTTTTTTATTCTTTGAATTAATGAATACTCATTTTGTAATGTAAATAGATGTTGAAGTTTCAATTGTGAATGAAAATTATAGTATTAATATGAAATGAAGTAATTTCGGTGTGAAATTAGCTAAAAATGAATACGTGAATAAATTTTTTATCAAAATATAATTCATGAAATGATATTTAAATAATAAAATGATCAAATAACATTGTTATAACTTAAGATTAAAGCGATGAATACCATGTTATAGCATTAAAAAATGCTAATATAAGTTAAAGATAACATAATATTGTAAGTATTTCAACATATTATAACATATTATAGCTTTAATACAATGCTGAAATGTTTCTATAACAACGTATATAAACTATAATTTTATGCTCTATTATACAATCTATTATACCTCTAAATTTTTTTTTATAAAAAGTGTTAGACTTTTAATAACATGGGTTGTCATGACGTACGAAAACGTTATAAAAAGTTTAGTTTGTATGCTATCGTATTCATTATTTCTTGTAGTGTACCCTACCTATTATAAAGAATTATTTGCTTTAGTTCGCACATTACAAGTATGACAACACTACTTATGACCTAGAGAATTTGTGATCCACTCTGATCATGAAAGTCTGAAGTATCTTAACGGTCAAAGCAAACTGAAGCGTAGGCAGGCAAAGTGGGTGGAATTTATTGAAACATTTTCGTATGTCATCANACATGATAGTCAGCATCAATGTAAATAATGGAGAATACTTCCTTTTGTATTGTTTGAACAACTTTTTTATTCTTTGAATTAATGAATACTCATTTTGTAATGTAAATAGATGTTGAAGTTTCAATTGTGAATGAAAATTATAGTATTAATATGAAATGAAGTAATTTCGGTGTGAAATTAGCTAAAAATGAATACGTGAATAAATTTTTTATCAAAATATAATTCATGAAATGATATTTAAATAATAAAATGATCAAATAACATTGTTATAACTTAAGATTAAAGCGATGAATACCATGTTATAGCATTAAAAAATGCTAATATAAGTTAAAGATAACATAATATTGTAAGTATTTCAACATATTATAACATATTATAGCTTTAATACAATGCTGAAATGTTTCTATAACAACGTATATAAACTATAATTTTATGCTCTATTATACAATCTATTATACCTCTAAATTTTTTTTTATAAAAAGTGTTAGACTTTTAATAACATGGGTTGTCATGACGTACGAAAACGTTATAAAAAGTTTAGTTTGTATGCTATCGTATTCATTATTTCTTGTAGTGTACCCTACCTATTATAAAGAATTATTTGCTTTAGTTCGCACATTACAAGTATGACAACACTACTTATGACCTAGAGAATTTGTGATCCACTCTGATCATGAAAGTCTGAAGTATCTTAACGGTCAAAGCAAACTGAAGCGTAGGCAGGCAAAGTGGGTGGAATTTATTGAAACATTTTCGTATGTCATCAAATATAAACAACGTAAGGATAATGTGGTAGCTGATGCATTATCTAGAAGGTACAATCTCTTTACTTTTCTTAGTGCAAAATTCTTGGATTTGAGCATATTAAAGAATTAGATAGAGATGGACTTTGGAACTATTCATGCATCTTGTCATTGTAAAAAAAAAAAAATTATGGATGATTATTATGTATTTTATGAATTTTTATTTAAGAAAAGTAAGCTTTGTATTCCTAATGCTCTATAAGAGATTTGCCTGTAAAAGAAGCACATGATGGTGGCTTAGTGGGACATTTTGGGATTAATAAAACTTATAATATGTTGCATGAACACTTCTTTTGGCCGAAGATAAATAAGATGTTCATAAGTTTTGTAGCCAATGTTTTAAATGCAAAGAAGCTTAATCTAGATGACAACCAAATGGATCGTATAATCATTTGAATGTACTAACGAATCTTGGACTAATATGTTTATGGATTTTGTTCTTGGTTTGCCTCATACTAAACAGGGGAAAGATAGTACTTTTGTTATGTCAAACAAATTTAGTAAAATGGCTCATTTTATTGCATGCAATAAGACAGATGATGCAAAACATGTTGCTGACTTATTCTTTACCGAAGAAGTAAGATCACATGGAATCCCTAGAATAATTGTGAGTGACAGGGATGTTAAATTTTTAAGTCACTATTGTAAAGTATTTTGGGGTAAATTGGATACCAAATTGTTGTTTCTAAGAATATTAAGTAGCATCGCTTAGGGCTATTATTTCTAAAAATATTAAGTCTTGGGTATTGTTAACTGAGTTTGCATATGACATACCACTTCATAGTACAACTCCTTATTCTCCTTTTTGAAGTTGTTTATAGATTTCATCCACTTACGCCTCTTCATTTGCTTTCTATTCTTTCTAATATTTTTGTGAGTGAATCAGTCACAAGTAAGTCAAATTTGATCAAAACATTATACAAAGAGGCAGGAGAGAATTGAGAAACAAATTTCAAAGTTGCTTTAAGAATTAACAAAGAACGGAAGGAAATCATTTTTCAACCCGGTGTTTGGGTTTGGATACATTTTTACAAGGAGCGATTCCTATATCAAATGAAAACAAAGTTACATCCAAGAGGGGATGACCCTTATCAAGTCCTTGAGAGAATTAATAACAATGCGTATAAAATTGATCTTTCTGGAGAATTTTCAATACATTCTACTTTCAATGTTACTAACTTGACTTCTTTTGATGTAGGTGATGATTTTTGTGATTTGAGGATGAGTCCTTTTGAAGAGGGGGAAAATGATAAGGATTATGGTGTTCCAAATGTTCCAACTGGATCTATTACACAATCCAAGGCCAAGAGGGGGAAAATGATAAGGATCACGGTGTTCCAAATGTTCCAACTAGACCTATTACACGAACCAAGGCCAAGAAGATTCAACAAGTATTCATTTTTCATCTACAAAATTGGATAGACTCGGTTCAACCATTATTTCATGTGTTACAAGCTGATTTGATTGAGGAAGGACCATTTAAAGCTTTATAAGTGAATATTTGCACGATTCAAGTAGTGGATGAGGTTGCTATAAATTGCAGTTGATTGATAAGTTGTTATAACACTCTATTCATTATTTTTAATTTCATAATTCTGGTAATGGGTAAAAAGGGTAGAAGTCATTTGTCAAATTGATTTTTTTTTTTTTTTTTTTTTTTNATTTTTGGTGGGAAATTGAATAATTTGAATTTTTTATGTGGAAAGACTAAATATACACACATGAAATTGAGATCTCAACGAGAGACTTTTACCGTTATAAATTCGAGCATCATATTTGTCATTTCTAAGTTTCAAGCAATTTTTGTGGTAGATTGTATCTTAATCATTCAATCAAAGAGATTGCATCTAAGGCATTCAATCAAGCCTGGATCAAATTGGATTGTGGAGTGACTCAATTTAGAATAAGGTTCCAAATCTTGTTTTTAAATCTTCGATCTTAAAGATAATTTAATTCTAGCCTTATCTATTGGTTGATCCAAATTTTGTACAAAGAGGTGTTTATTCCTTTAACAAAAATTTGGATTGGTTGATCCAAATTTTGTACAAAGAGGTGTTTATTCCTTTAACAAAAATTTGGATGGTTGGGCTGAAGATTAGGGTTGCCTTATAAATTTGGTATTAGAGCTAGGGGTATGTTTTGTGTCTACTCTAAAATTGATTTTATCTTCCAATTTATTTCTTTGCTGCCACTTCCACCATTTTTCATCACTTCCACCATTTTTCATCATTTTTTTTACTCTGCTCTCATTTTCTTCTTAAAAATCATATTAGATTGTGATTATAAACTGTCCTAATCATTTATTTTAGACCATTTGCTTGTTTATTTGATAATCAAATAAACTTCGATTCACATTTTTCTTAAATCATAGATTTGGGACCATTGTGTTTGATATTTTTTTTTCTCATAATCTACACTTGAAGATAACTTCTCAATTTTTTCGAATTCTGTAAAAAGAAAAGTTAGATCATTCTCAAAATCTTCGCGACCTTTCTTTTTGGAATTTGTTTCTCAGTGTGCAATTCTATCAAAAAAAAAAAAAAAAAACTCAGTGTCCCTTATTTGTTTGTTCCGTTGTGGTTTATTTTGTTGTTGGTTTATTTTGTTGTTATTTCATAATTAACTTAGATCTCCTCAATAGTTGGAATTATCCGAATTGCTTTATCTATATATCTACTTTGATCTTAATTAAGTCACTTTCCCAAATAGCCTAACTTTGTGTGTAATAAACACGAGTGTCTCTGAGTGTAAAATTAGTGAGTTGAGTGTGTGAGGTCCTAAACATATTTAACTACTGTTTGTACAATCATGAACCAAGACGGAGGAAATGGAGGATAGATCAATGAAGCTAGGTGGAGAGAAGCACCGGTCAGGACCATTACTCGTTTGAATCAAGTTATTAGTTCATTAACAGACCGGATAGAGCGAATTGAAATAGGTTTAGGTAATCTTCACGGAAGGAAAGTACTCTTGAATGAAGGAGTTGAAAATGAATAAGATGACAATGTCACACTTTTAGTGGGGACATAGTCCTTGAGGAGGAGAGATATCGATCGGTCGAGGGAGAGGAAGAAGCCGAAGAAAGGGTAGATAAATTTTAGCACAAAAAAGAATTGAGAGGGAGTACCAATATGAGAGAGGAGAAGAAAGAGGAGTCGGGAGAGTAAAACTTAAAATTTTAACTTTCTATGGGAAATCTGATCCCGAGGAGTATTTGTAATATGAGAGCAAAATTGAGCATATTTTCGATTGCAACAATTTCAGTGAAGAAAGAAAGTTGAAGCTTGCTGTGGCTGAATTTTGTGATTACGCAGTTATATGGTGGACATCTTTGCAATCAGAGTGGAGGAGAAATTGTGAATAACCAATTGAAATATGGGAGAAATTGAAGACATTAATGAGAAAAATGTACATTCCTAAGCATTATTCTTGAGTACTCTAGCAAAAACTCTATACTTTGCAAGAGGGATCTAAAAGTGTTAAGAATATTACAAAGAAATTGAGGCCCTTATGAATAAAACATGCATTGATGAAGACGAGGAGGATACAATGACTAGATTACTTGGTGGGTTAAACTGACGACTTGCTCATCAATTGGATAGGCAAACATACTTTGTTATGCCAGAATTGTTACTCCCAGAGGTATGTTATTTCTAAGCCTACTACTTTCCGCCCATGAAAAAATAATGCAAATACTGAAAAGATGGATTTCAAGGTTAGAGGCAAGTATGAGCTTGAGAAAAAGATCAAAGTTAAGACCTCCAAGGGTAAAGAGAAAGTGGAGGAATACAAGGAGATTTGAGAAAGGAATCGTCACGACCCGAAATAAATAACCTCAAGCTGTGACTAACAATGACTATGACATGTAGTGTGTAAGCGAGAAATTCAAGAAAAACATTATTTCAGAAGTATTTCATTTATTTCGTAAGAAAAATGTTTCGTTACTAAAAGAACATGTGTCTAGGTAAAAACAAGAACAGAAACATGAAAGACAAAGTGTACTATTTAGTGAAACTAGACTGACGCCCCAGGACACGCTTCCTCTGTGACAACCCACATCGATCAACGCACCCTCTCTTGACTCGACGCCTCACGTACCTGAAAAAAAAAAGTATAGCAAGAATGAGTATAAAAATTATACTCAGTAAGCCACCTACTTGTAGGCTCTTATCGCATTCCAATTACGACAAACTTCCACGGTCTCATTCCTTGGCTTTAGTACATCTAGTTCAGGTCTTAGCTCCTTGGGCTTTCTTTGGTACTTCGTCCTATCATTTATGCCTTAAGAGTTCCCTTACGCCATCCTGTGTTTGATTGGTTCTCTACGAGTAGCTACCTCGGCATGGCTATGAGACTACCTGGTGTCATATCTAGGAAGTGAGCTGCAACCCCCTAGTCCCACGATAATCCCCCATTATTCGGGGAGGGCTACCTCCCCCATTCCCATCCAGCTAAATGGTCCATTTCAACGTGGGTCTCCCGTTTCCCATGCTAAAACGGCTTTAGAGTAGATGAGTCCTGATCAGGAACCCCCTGGTCTCCCACGAAGCATTATCACCAATCGCACATAGTTAACCTAAGGGTTCCCTAGTGGCAGTTCGTTTACCGTGGTAGTTTCTTATATTTCTAGGAGAAAGGTCAGGTCTATACTTAGTATCATGTTACTCTAACCACGAATCTCTAGACTTAATCATAAAAGTGGGTCATGAAAATTAACTGGGTATGTNGGTCCGGTAACATCCTTATTATTCTTGGAAAGATTCTCAGATCTTGACGTTTCGTCCGATTTCCTCACAAAATCAGTGGCGGATCTTCNTCTAGACTTAATCATAAAAGTGGGTCATGAAAATTAACTGGGTATGTACATAACTATCATCCAACATCATCATACAATTTTCATGCAAGGTAAACATACAAGCTCAACAGGGCGATAACGTCCATCCTCCCGGAGCGCAGATTTCACAAATTCCCATCCTCCTTTCAGCATAGAATATCCATATACATAATAAGCGGAAANGGACTCCAGAGTGTAGGTCTTAGTAGAGAATGGATTCCGTCAGTGACTCTCTGATGAAGACTCCGGCTATTCAGTTTTCTCTCTCAAACTTTCTCTCAACCTTCTTTCTCACACTTCTAGGCTGAGGGGTAAAATGTCCATTTTGCCCCTTGGGCTTTGACCGACTTTTTTTTTTCCTNCATTACTTCCTAGAATTCCGTGTGGTGACTTACTTGGATGATGCGTGCCCTAACGCNAGACATCAAATGTTGGAAATGTAAGAAATTTTTCATATTAGTCGTGGTTGTCCTAATACGAGAGTCATGATCATCGAGAATGGACAAGTTGTCACAAATAGTGAGGAAAGTGACCAGGATGAGCTAGTTGAAGAAGAAATNGGTGTTTCCACACAATTGACGTATCAAAAGGTAGTGATTTTTCTTAATTAGGTCCTATTTCATATAAAATGGAGTTAGGATTGGAATCAGGAGGAAAATAGGGAAAACATAAGTCGAATGGGTAAAAAATGAGCTTACACGCGCCGGGGTGCAACCACTCGCAGGTTCCTCACGCGAGTGTCACGCACCCAGGGTTTTCTGCAGTCGCAGGTCGCCGGTTCGGTTCGAAAACAGTGGTTCGAGTGGACCGCGGGTCGTCGGTTCGGTTCGGTTCGCCGCGCAGGTACCCGGTCAGCCGAGGGATGCGGGTCGGGTTGTGTTGCTGAGGACGCGTGTCGCAGGGAGGCTGGAGCTGCGTTTTCCGAGGTGGCATTCGACGCGTGTCCGAAGGTGGTTGGCGCACGCAGTCCTCTAGCCGGTTGACACGTGGCACGCCAGCGGCTTCTCTCTCCTCCTAGCAGCAAATCAAGGTTTCCGATTAGTTTTCCGACGTACTTCCCATTTTCTATCTCTCGATTCTTAATCCATACAGTAATGACTTCTTCAACAAAGTTTTAGATCGTACTTCAACCTACGTGCCAATATTTTTTTCTTGATTTTTACTTAATCATACGACGAGTTATGAGCGTCGGAAAGAGGTCCGGTAACATCCTTATTATTCTTGGAAAGATTCTCAGATCTTGACGTTTCGTCCGATTTCCTCACAAAATCAGTGGCGGATCTTCCCTGGATGAAGGTAGTAAACTTAAACACTCTACTCCGAAACAAAGATCTCAGATCTGAAGAGTATCGTTCGAAAACTTACCTTGCGGGTTTTCTTTCTGATCTTGACGAAAGAGGAGGAAATCTCAACAACACGAGTTCTTACTTCTCTCCAAGGACTCCAGAGTGTAGGTCTTAGTAGAGAATGGATTCCGTCAGTGACTCTCTGATGAAGACTCCGGCTATTCAGTTTTCTCTCTCAAACTTTCTCTCAACCTTCTTTCTCACACTTCTAGGCTGAGGGGTAAAATGTCCATTTTGCCCCTTGGGCTTTGACCGACTTTTTTTTTTCCTTTTTTCTTTTTTGAGTATTACAGGAATAGAGACATCAAATGTTGGAAATGTAAGAAATTTTTCATATTAGTCGTGGTTGTCCTAATACGAGAGTCATGATCATCGAGAATGGACAAGTTGTCACAAATAGTGAGGAAAGTGACCAGGATGAGCTAGTTGAAGAAGAAATCCAGGAGAATGAAAAGGAATTGGAAGATGGAAGTCATTCTGACACTTTTTACAAGAAGACTTCCATGGAAATGAATCAGCGATATCGTAGATCTAAAGGATCCAACTCATCATAATCATCTCCTACGATAGTATAACATCATTTCTCTGAACATTTCTATGTTGTTGGAAAAAAGATATTGAAAAGTTACCGCAGATGACAAAATGAGATTAAAGCTGCAAATACTTTATTATCGTTCCACTCACTCATTATCAAAAGAATTACAAAGTTCCAACATATATAAGCTTAATCCGGTAATAGAATCCAAAATTTTTGAAAATCCTACTAAAACTACTGACCACCCCTTAAAACTAAGTATAAGAACTTTTCTTTTGATTAAGTCTTAGTAAGTATGTCTACTAGTTGTTCATTGGTGTTACTACTTCAAGATAATTTCTTCCTTTGCAACAACATCACAAATATAATGATGTCGAAGTTCAATATGTTTTGTTCTGTTGTGAAATGTTTGATTCTTTGTCACAGAGATAATTTATTTGTAATCACTAAATATCTATGTTGCTTTTTTTTGCTCTTATAACACTCTTCTTAGCTAAATGGCTTGACACGCTGCTAAAGCTGCTGCAACATATTCTGCTTCTGAAGTTGACACCACCACTTTTGCTTGTTTCTTTGAGCTCCAGTGATCACTCCTGATCCTAGAGTGAAAGCATTGGCTAAAATACTCAATCTATCCTCTAATGATCCAACTCAATTGCTATCCCTGAATCCATATAATTTAAAATTAGAGGTTTTATAATAGCGAATTTCATACTCCATAGTTCCAGCAACATAACGTTAGACCCATTTTGTTGCTCCATAATGAGCATTTGAAGGATGTTGCATAAACCTAGAAATAACCAACCAGAAATGCAATGTCGGATCGTGTGTGCATTAAGTAAATCAATTCGCTAACCAAGCTTCAGAACCTTCTAACATTTGTCATTTTTACTTCATCTTCATGTTGTAATTTCTCATTAATATTCATAGGTGTGGCTGTAGGCTTACAATTAAGCATACTAAATTTACTCAAAATATCTTTGGCATATTTCCTTTGCGAAATAAAAATATCATCTTCAACTTGATATACTTCAAGACTTAAAAACCCATATGACGTCTCAAATTTACTCATCATTTTAGACTTAAAGTTATCCAAAAGAGATTAGATGAGCTAGTATAAATGATATTATCAACATAGAGGCAGATAGTGATGAAATCACTTTTACCTTCTTTCTTTACCTAGAAAGTAGGTTCATTCTCACAAGAAACACCTATCAATCTTGTTATAACAAGCTCGAGCAACTTGCTTTAATCTGTATAATGTCTTTCTCAATTTGTATACCTTTGTTTATTTGTCTTTGTTTTGAATCCCTCTGGTCATGCTACATAGATCTCTTCTTATAAGCCTCCCTTAAGAAATGTTGACTTGACATCAAATTGATAAATAGGCAACCACAATTTTGCTGCTGATGTTAGAACAGTTCTTATAGTTTCGGAGCGAGCTACATGAGAGAAAGTTTCTTCAAAATTTATGTTTTGTTGTTGCGCACACTCTTTCGCCACAAGACAAGCATTATGATCTTGTATGCTTTCATCCAGTGCAAATTTTGTCTTGAACACCCATTTCAAGTTAATTGCATTTTTTCTAATTGGTAAATCAACCATTACCCATGTTCTATTTTTCTCAAATGTTTGTGTTTCTTCTACCAAGACTTCCTACCACTCTTCTTTTTCAGTTGTTTCTTCATAACTTGTAGGGTCTGCAGTAAGAGAAAATTGACATGATGCATATGTGTCAGCTAAAGGTTTATACTTTCTTAGCATTGTCTCGTTCGAAGATTCTTCAAAAGAAGAGTTGTTTCGTGATACTAAAATTGATAAATTTAACAAATTTTATGTTGTAATAAATGCACTGGAGTGGAGTTGACTCTTGTCTTCTCATCCGGAGAAAGTTCAACTATAATCACTTGTTGCTCCATTCTTTACTTCCATCTCAACTCACGTTTTCATCAAATATTACATCAATTTTAACTGAAATCTTGTCATTGATAGGTCTGTACAATTAATATGTTTTTGATTGAATACACTAATCAATGAAAATGCATTTTTCAGATTTTTCATCAAGCTTGCGACAAATTTGAGGATTTATCAAATCATAAGTAACACGATAAAAAACTTGTAATGACTGATAGATGGCTTCCTTCCATGCCATGCTTCATAGGAAGTTTGATTCATGACAACCTTTCTTAGCGAGAGATTTAATAGATAGGCAGATGTTGCTACAGCTCCCGCCCAAAATTAGTTTGAAAGTCTCCTTGCTTGTAACATACTTCTTGTCATCTCCACAATCGTTCGATTTTTTCGTTCAGCAATTCCATGTAAGGAGTTGTTAACTCCCTTTAAATGTCCTTTTCTTCACAAAACATATTGAATTCTTTGGATACGAACTCACCACTTCCACCTATGCCAAGAATTTTAATGTGCCAACCATTTTGGTTTTCCATCGTAGTAAAATATAAATACTCCTGTCTAGACCCACATAAATAAGCATGAATCAGTTCTAGACAATTTGAAGCTATTTTATCTTTTCCAACCGAAACAACTTCTATAGTTTGCTTGTCATAAATGCATCTTTTACATAAACTAATTGAATCAATTTTTGGTAAACTAAAAACCATACATTTATCCCGATTAATTTCAGGCCCTTCAAATGAATATGCCCATATCTCAAATATATAGCGCTGAGTATCTCTTATGGTAGCAGCAAGACCAAAATTCTCTATGTTAGAAAAATCCAATGGAAACATCTTATTTGAAGTCATGACAATTTGAACTTTCTAGCTAGATTTCTTATTTTGAATGACACGTGTTGTTACCAAAAAAGAACATAATGTTCTCTAGTCATCAATTATCTAGCACTCAATAAATTGTACCCTAGATCAGGCACAAATTGAACATTATCTAACCGTCTTACTTTACCATGCCTTGTTTCAATTTTTACTATGGTTTCCTTCAACTTGCATCCCTCTTGTATTGTCAAGTTGCACCTTAATTCTTTGTGTCTTATCAAGCTCTTAGGATAAAGATTTGGTGTCTTTCATATGGTTCGAGCATCTGCTATCAACAAACCATAAATCACCTTTTTGGGTTAATATCACTACAAGCCATAGAAAGCCTTTTTCTTCCTTTTTCATTTTCGGCTGCAAAATTCATTGGCTAATCTTTATACCAACAATCAATTTTTATCTACTCATAACTTTCGCAATGGTAACATTGAATGTCATTCCTTATGTTATCTTGTTCATGGAACTACCTTTGTCAATCATTTCTCTCTCTACCCCTATTACCTCGACCACCATGTCTACTAGGAAATCCTCCTCTTCCACGACCTCTATTTGCTGAACGAATATTTTCTTCTAGTTGTTGGTTGTCTCCTTCACTTGAAGTGCCTTTTTTTTTCATTCATTTCTGACCATCTATTGATTCTTGACTCATGAGCTTGAAACGAGCTCATAAGTTCATCAACGGAGAGTACTAATAGATCCATAGTTTCTTCTATAGCAGTCACCACATGGTCGAACTTTGGAGTTAAACTTCTCAACACCTTTGCAACAATTGTTTCTTCTGAAATTTTCTCTTCATAGGCAATATGACTGACTATTGTTATTGCTCTTGACAAAAAAATCAGTAATTGATTCACCAATGGTCATGAGCAAAGTTTCAAAATCACAAAAGGATCTTGAAAAGAAACGATATAAGACAAAATGAGACGAAAGGTGCAAATGTTTTGTTATTATTTTACTCATCCATTGTCAAACGAGTTACAAAGTTTCAATGTATATAGGTTTATACTGTAGCTAAATTCTAAAAGAATTGGAAATTCTACTCAACAATGGATCATAAAAAAATTCATAAGTTTAGTAAAATACTAACCACCTCCTTAAAACTTGATCAAAACTTTGAATCACATCTCAACATATGTAAAGTTAACTAGCGATCCTTCCATAGAAACCATAAAGTGACCTTATGTGCTAGTCATCTACTAGGTTTATATGTGTGGTTCCGCATCTCCTCTTTGGATGATTTTACGGAGTTTTGACCCAAGTCAAAGGTCCTTGACCTATTTCCACACACACTAGAGGGAATTGTATCACCTTGACGTGCCATCCTGTGTCAAGCTCAATGGTACATATTCCTCAGTACCTACCATTTGATAGAGGTGTTAATAGGTCCAACCAGGTGGTTAAGTAGTGCTAATGAAGTACTAGATAAAATATAAAGCAATTTGGCTCTAGGGATATCATCCAAAACTATTATAGGCACAGTAAAGTTTCTTAGTCTTTCCTTGATGTCATGATAGTTAATTACGTTTGAAACTTGGACTCTCATTTCCATGACTTTTTGGACTAGCTCCTCAAGGTTAATTCGGTTTTAGGAGCACTAGGTATAGTTCTTTGATTGCCCTCTCACGATCATGGAGTATTTGGTCTATTGGAAGTGTCCGGACCTTGGTCATTGTAAAATCGTCCTAGCTTTAACACTCTATTCTTATCTCAGTTTATTCATGCATGCTCAAATAGGGAGATAAATTAATCAATCACTTGGAATACAATTCTCAATCTGAATTCATAGTTCCTAACCTACAAAATTCCGCCAAAAGTTTTAGCATATCATATCATAGTCCTCAATGTATCATATCATTTCATAACAGTTTGCATACACAACATATAACACGTGCAAAGCCACGGGCAAGTGTCATCATATAACACACAATTATAACCAAACCGACGATAGAGCCACTTACTTGATCGGCCTAGTCCAAAACTACTACAACCCCTTGATGCTAGCATAAAAAGGAACACTTTGACTTGATTGGTCTTAATAATGAAACATATAAGAAGAAAGAGGGTTATAAAAAAAGTTTAGTTATTACAAGAGACCAAAGAAATTAGTAGTATCATTAACATGTTTTAAAGGCAAACATTGGTGACCATGAAGGAATTCTATGGCTTTTGAAATAGCATAATCAATAACTTTACAATAATTGTTGAATAATGTGAAATGATTAGATGATTGAATTAGTTTAACAACTTTATAAGCTCATATTATATGATTTATAATAATAGCCGACTCATCTTAATTTATTAGGATAAATTTGAGATGAACTCGAGTGAGATGTGTTTTTAACGAGTTAAAAACTTTATTCTTTCCCAAATGAATGTAGCTCGACAGTTAAGACATAAGCGTTAACTTATTTTAAGAGGTCAAATTTTAGAAACGTCAAATATATTATTAAAATAAAATTTAACTTTTACATCCAAACTTAGCTATGAGTGGTTTTTTTTTTATGGGTAAGATGCTTTTTTTTTAATTTATCTTTTAAATAAATATAATATCTAAAATTATTTNAAATATTATTAAAAGTAAAATTTAACATTTTTTTATCCAAAAGTATATTTTTGTGGATATTTTAAAAACATTTTTAACGTTTAATAAGTGTATTATTGAACAAAATATTTATAATAATTTAACAAAATAATAATAATAATAATAACAATAATTTATAAAGCTTTTCGCGGCGACTTGTGGACGAAGCCGGCGAGGAAATGCCGATAATATCGTATTCTGGGGCGAAGACTTTGATTATTATTATTATTATTATTTTAATAAAATAAAAATCAACAATAAAATAAAAAAATAAAAATAAAATCTTTCCGCCGCAGAGTGTCAGTGCTGAGTAGATTTTGGTTGTTGGGGAAATTATAAAATAAAAGAAGCACAGATATTTTGTACACGTCATATAGTACACGTGTCATGATTTTATTGATGGAAAAAAGAAAGAAAAGTTGTATTTGGGCGGTAGCAATAGTTTTTCCAACCGCTTTTGGCACGCGCCAAAAGTAACTTCACATGCTTTCCACGATTCCACTCCAAAACTATTTCCTAATTCTTACTTCAATTTTTTCTTTAAATAAAATAATTTTAAAGGTAATTTTAAATTTCAAAACCCTTTAATTATTACGACCAATCTAACTCAATCTTGTTGGATGAAAGTCCCACGTCCGCTAATTTAGAAAATGATCAAGAGTTTATAATCAAATAATACTGTCTCCATTGCGATGAGGCCTTTTGGGGAGCCTAAAGCGGAGTCATGAGAGATTATGCTTAAAGTGGACAATATCATATCATTGTGGAGAGTGACGAAGATTCATATTACAAGTCAAATATTGACGTGTCGATCTAAAAGTCAAATGGATGAAATCAAATTTGGTTATGATTGCATCTTGCTAATGGGTGTGGAAAGGACTCCCATTTGCTTTTGCTTTTTTTTTTTATTTAATTTAATTTTAATTATTTGGAAAGGAATATTGATTGCAAGTTGGGCCCCCATATTGGGTCCAGCCCAATGGGCCCAATTATGTCATTCATTTCATTCCCTTCCCTTCAAATCAAATGTGAAATTATTTAGAATGATGACGTGGCAGGTTTTTATGACGTGGTGGGGGAGTTGTTGTTCGACCTCCCCCATCCCCCACTAATCAGTGTCCCAATAATTTCGTTTTTCTAACTTTTTTTTTTTTTTTTAATTTATTTCTTTTAAGATATATTGACTCTTAATTAATGGGTTTCCCTCAAAAGTGCCTTTCTTCTCTCATAATAAAATTTTAAACTTTAAAAAAATTGTTTGTCAAATAAATTTTGGTTATGGGAGGGGTGTCTATTTTGGTTATGGGAGGGGTGTCTATGTTAGACGAACACGACTCTCTACAATGATATAATATTGGGGCTTCTCCCCAAGATCTCGTACCAATAGAGAGAGTGACTCTCCACAATGATATAATATTGGGGCTTCTCCCCAAGAGAGAGAATTCTACAATGATATAATATTGGGGCTTCTCCCCAAGAGAGAGTATTCTTTGTTTATTAGACGAACACGACTCTCCACAATGGTATAATATTAGGGCTTATTCAAAAGGCCTCGTACCAATAGAGAGAGTATTCTTTGTTTGATGTGAGACTTTCATCATCCAACAGTCTACAGATAGGAATGGAGACGGAGAAGCGTTTTCCTTTTTCATCCCGTCTTATATCTTATTTCATTCTCCATGAACGTAAAATTCATTACCAATACATCGGAAACGTAGATTAAAAAGATTCCATTACCAAAAACTCTTGTTTGGTCAAACATATGGGTTTTGGTTGGGAGGGAAAGGATTGGTCTGTTTAGGCCAATGGGTATGAAGGAATAATAGGAAAGCCTCTGTCAATGATGATGATATATGCATGTTGGCATTCACTATGCCCAAATCATTACATCTTTTTTCATTAAATGGGAAGCTATGTTCCATTATCACTACCCTGTTTCATCTACTAATACCATTAATGTCTAAAATAATGCATTTATGGGGCCTTGGCCTTTCAAGTCACATATTATTGGATCTAAATTATGCTACTAATGGAAGGATATGTCCTTAAAATACTGCAATACACCACCTGAAATACAAATATCATTCATTCCATTCCGAACAAGAATTTCGACTCCGAATTTCAGCAACTGAAATATTCCATGCCTCTTGAAAGGCCCCTTCAGGGGGAAGCCACAACATGAGCATCTTTAGAATCACTGTTCAGACAAGATCAGCAAATATATATATATGCATGAAAATGGAGGAATGCAGAAAAATGGAAATGAGGGTCCCGAGCGATGGGCGAGGTGGTTAACTAGAGACTCTTGGTGACAACCTTAACGACATCCATGCATCCTAGGGCTCTCATCAGCCTATCTTGGGATGCAAAGATGGCATGCATAAATCAGAACAGAATTCTTGGAGAAGATAGGACAACATGCCCAAAGATACTAATATATAAGTACATAAGTTGACACAGTTGCTGATGAATGGCATTGCTGCTGCAGGGATGCTGATACCAACTTTTCCACCTCTAAACTCAAGTTTGAACAAAACAGGGCAAAAAAGATGAAAAGAAAAAAGGTTGACACTCAAAATAAGATGCGGACGAGATGAGATAACCTAACTTTACTGCAAAACAATACGACGATCTCCTATGTGGTCTTTCTAATGATTCAACTCATCAAATTTGGAGTTGTTCGAGGTTCTCTAACGTCTTAATTTCTTGCTGACTGTTTGACATTGTGGTTGTAGCTTGTTCTTCTACTTCAGCAGGTGATTTAGTAGGCTGTGAAGGTGCGGGGGGAGCAGGAGGCTCTTCCTTTGGAGCAGTTGAAGCTGGACAATCTTCTTTTTTAACTACAGGAGGACTTTCCTTGCGTAATGGGGGAGCAGCAAAAGCAGGTATTGCTTGCCTAATAGAAACGGGTGGGGCAATACGTACAGGTGGGACTCGAGTTACTTGCTGTGGAGGTAGCTTCGATGGTTGCGGTAGAGGCGGGGCTGAATACACAGGCATTGCTGTTCTAATTGTCACTGGTGGGGCAATACCACGGCAAGATGCCCTAAACTGCTGAACAGGAATATAAGAAAGAGCAGCTCCGGCACTAAACTTCTGGGGGCAGGTTCCAGAGCCTTCTACTGCAGAAGTTGGGGATTGTGGAATAAGGATTTTATTCGCAGAAAATGGCGCTCTGCTTCGAGGAGCTGCCTTTTGGCAAATTAAGGGAAGAATTTTTGATGTTGGTGCAGGGGGACGTTGGGGACTAGTTGGCCTTGGACTTTGAATATGAAGTCTTCTGGGGAATGGTATTGTTGCATTTGGATTCGACATGGCCATTTTTTCTTTTTGGCGATAATTCAATAAGGCTCGAGCTATCGTGATCTGCTCCAGCTCATCATTGTTTTCTGGTTCCGATGACGAGCTTGCTGATTGCTTAGCCACTAGCCAAAATTAAAACAAAATGTTAGCTCAACACCAGAATATATAATAAATAGGCACCATGATAAGATAAGCAATATTCTTAGAATAAACTTATGGCAACTTTGAATCATAACAAGGAGTGTTCGCAATTGATATTATCTATTAGAAGGAATTCCATGGTGTGTTCTCTCAGACTCGCACAAGAAAAACTGATGAAGGCAAAATATTTAATTGTTAAGCATGCCATTAGCACATCAAGCATAGGATATTTAGCTTCCATAGGAAATTTAGGCGATATAATAAAGACCATTGGCATCAACATGTCGCAGAGGAATCGTTTGAATGCTAGTCTACATGTTCGAGCATATAATAATATCATATACGGGTTTGCATACCATTAACTTGCACAAAATATGCACAAAATAAGATGGTCTATTCTCTCTTTTCACTGGATAATAGTTATACAAGGTAGGCATTAAAAAAAAAACTCACATTGTTTTAAAGCTGACCAAGCTGCCATTGCAGCATTCTTCTCTGCCTGTTTTTTGTTCTTGGCCGGTTCTCCAGTAAATGTTATTCCAGCCAATTCTACTATCCCTGTAAAAACAGGTAGGTGACCAAGGCCTGATCTGAACGTTGTATATTGTGGCAATGGGGCTCCAACTCTTTGCGCAATTTCCTGCAGGAGGTTCTTGTAAACCCCTGTTTCATCCTGATCATAGATGATTATTGTAAATAATTAAACCAAAAATCGGGGAAGGCAGCTCGAAGGACAAAATATTTTCCATTTTAAGCTACTATCGCAAAATATTCTCATTTAACTGAAATCACTAAGGCCATACATAGAACCTAAAGCTCCATATGCAAACAATTCCATCAATTAAATGAAACGATACAAAAGAGATCACATCCTCATATCAGAAGATTCATCTCATACATAACAATGTTCAAGGAAAAGTAACCCAGAAATCGATCGAAAATTTCTCATCCCCCTCTTTAAACACCATGATATTCGCTCTAATGGCAAAAAACAGCAAAGAAAAGTTTAGTCAAACAATTTCTACTGAAACTCGGGGAGAAATAATTACATTTAAAACCGAAGTTATAAAGCCTATGAACTTTTTATGAACGTAGATAATGACAACGTCCTCCAAATTTCTAATTGATTAAACATGAATCATCATCTCATCTGAAATTCAGCCTCCGACAAGTTTATCACAATTGGTGCTGGATTCCTAGTCCCTGCCGTTGCTACAATACCCATCTGGTCATTTATGAGATCGGAGAAATAAACTGAGCCAAAGTTGGGAGCTACCGAAAACACAATTGGACGACCGACAAACCCATTAATGAGCAAATTAATTACACAACCTTGCCCAAGAAGACTACTCCCGACAGCTGGTTCCGAGATAATAAGGTAAACAAAACTAGATACCTCCTCTCATGGAACGGAACCTCGAGGAAGCGTCACGAGGTCACACTTTTCGTTCGAAGATGACCCTAAACCTTAGGCCTAATCAGAGAATTCCGGCCGATCAGAGAGATTACAAGTCCATCTCGTAACTGAGAAGAAAAACCCCAACCTAAACCATGTCACGGCCATCATTTTAACCCCAGATAGCAGAAAAACCATATCTAAGATCTTAATCAACCCATCGACCGAGATGCTCGCAGACTAAGAACTCTAGCTGAGGTGCAAAGGTGCCATTGCTAACAAGACGCACAGATTGTGCAATTTCTCTATAATCTACGCTTCTTAGCCGCAGAAACCGGAAATGATATCAGGAATCTTAAGAAGAGAACAAGAACAAAATGCTCAACCAATACTAACAAAACAAAAACCTAAAACTACTAACTAATTTCCACGAACCGAATAATCCTACCGCAAACAGTAACATTGATTCGTCGCATGAAAACACAACAAAGAAATGAAGATCAAGCAGAGAAGAGAAGCAAGCCGAAGAACAAAAACGAAAACCAAACAAGACTCACCAGTATCCTAGCCGCAAGTGAATGAGGAGGACCACGGTTAGAGAGAGCGTTCAAGGCAACCTCAGCCGCGGAGTGCTCAGCCTGACGGAGAGTAGAGCAGTACTGAGGGCATTCAAAGACCTCGCCATTGAAGTTAACAGTAGCTTTAAACCTCGGCGCATGGTCTGGTCCTTCCCTAATGCAGGTATACGAGGGAAGATTAAAGCAACTCCTCTGTGCCAGCTCTTGAAGCTGGTTCTTGTACATTTCCGCTCCGATTCAGTCTCAGCACCGCCTCACTCCTCCTTCCACTCACTTCACAAATTAACCTCCTCTTCCTCCTCCTCCTCCTCCTCCTCCTCCTCCTCCCTCCGTTAGGGCTTTTCACAGAAACCAAAAACCCTAACCAAGATCTGATCCGCCGTAATCTAGCAGAAAAATCAAAACTAAAGAAGAAGATTCTCACCGTCGTTGTTGACAGAGACGAAAATCCGGCGAGATCAAAAGCTTTTTAGGGGTTTTTTTTTTTTTTTTTTTTCTCACTTTCAGAGAGAGAGAGAGAGAGAGAGAGAAAGAGAACCCCGAGGCTGGTTTGTGAGAGAGAAAGGGAAAATTTTCTTCCTGAAAAAAAAAATTAAATTTCAAATAATTTAACTAAAAAAAATTAATTATTTCTACTTTTTTTTATTTTTTTTTATTTTGTCTTGTTTAGAATAATATTATATTGCGGAAATTTTCATTATTTAATGCTGTTTTTTAGAGTCAACTGGAGCGTTAAGGCTGCATTTTGGCATTGGATTTGATGCATTATTTTATATTAAAAAAAATTATTAATTACTAATTAATTTATCATTTATTATTTTTATTTTTACGTAAATTATGATTTTCATTTTTGTATTTTATTTCATTATTTTGTCCTTTCTTGTTTGTTATGAAATGACAAAATTGTCCTTCCCTTCTCATTTAATCTCTATTTTGTTATTTGATTATATTATTATAAATATGTTTTTCTTTTTACTATATATTTTGAATTTTTGGGTTAATTATTTTAGAGTCGTGTTTAAATTATTATATGGAAAATTGAATTTCGAATAATTTATTAATTTTAAATAAATTTTTAAATCTCCAAATATGGAAAATGAAATGTATGGGAGAGAATGTCTCCTAGCAACATATCAAAGGATGCAACCACTTTTAAAGTAGTGGAGGCAAAAAGTGAAAATCTAGGACAAACCCACTAATGGAGTTTTTTTTTTTTTTTTTTTTTTTTTTTTTTTTTTTTTTTTTTTTNATATAGTAATGCTAAAGGTTTTCATATAAATATCTATCTTCAACTTAGAGGGGATTACTACACTCGAATTCTCTATGCTAACTTAAGCATTGAAGCTGGTATGATAAGTGTCACAATCATGAATAGTCGTACGAACAAAAAATACAATAGTAAACCAATACAACATGAAATTAAATAAAGGGTTCGACGTGGCATGGACAACACGCCCTAGACGAGCATAACCGTGACAATAAGCACCATATCAGTAGAGATGTCTATATACATTTTCCCGTCCATATTTTAAGAATAATAAGTTCTCGTTAAAGCTTCTAGAAGATATGAAATTTCAAAATTTTGGATGTTCTAAAGGTGAATAACCACCAACTCGAGGGAAATATAAATATTTAATTTAGGTAAGAATTTGGGAAGGTTTCGTGCAAAATGGAGAAATTCTGCCTTCAAACCTAATGTCGGATTCAAATAAACATTACCATATAAAAAAAAAGACCTAATAGCATCAAAGTTGAGATGGCCGAGTTGGTCTAAGGCGCCAGATTAAGGTTCTGGTCCGAAAGGGCGTGGGTTCAAATCCCACTCTCAACATTATTTTCAATTTTTTTTCCTTGGACAAAAATGGCGGGAAGGCTAACCGGTCTTAAACCCTCGCCTCCGCAGATGACTGAAATTTAAGTTTAATATTATATAAATACTGATAAAATAAGTTTTGGTATTAAATTTATAATTTAATCAACATTATATATATATATATATATATATATAAATAAGACGTACCCTTACGACACTAATAAATTCCTATTTTTTAAAGTGAGTTCGAGGTGATTCGTATAAATGTCAATTATAAAAAAAAAAAATTATAATTAAAACATATATTTTTCATTTAAGGTGTTCAAAAGTATAAACTAAAATAAATAAATGATAATATTATAAAGGAAGAAAATAAAAGAAAATAGTCTCCTACTCTCTAGCATGGTAGGCATAAATTGTTTGCACCCACTCAATGGCTACATCAATTCATTTATTTTTAATTTTAATTTTTTTTAGTCAAAAAGTACGGGCGTTTACATAATAATGGAGTTTTAAACATAATATGTGACACGGAAGTAAAGAAAGAGTACATAAATGAACTGAGATCATATTTAAATGATAGCGATGTTCTAAGAATTTTCTTAAGATGCATGTGAGTGAAGACAAAACATGATAGGAACTTCGTGTCGGAACGGATGGAAAATTAATTTAAAGGGATGGTGGGCAAATAAATGATGTGATGGCCTCACCACTAAACGTTGGTGAAGGATTGGAATAGTTTTGTGTATTATTAAGGCACCGCAAACATGGGTGTGCTCTTCTTCTTACTACTTTTCTCTCTTGTTTTTATTAACCCAACCCCACAAAATAAATCACCAATTTCCTCTCTCCCATCAATTTTCGGTGTATCCCATTATCGTGTTCGATTCACTAATTCAACTGGTTAAAATATGTATCACGAATAAGATGTCAAATCTTTAAATTCTTGATCGAGTGCTCTAATTTAAAAGAAAAGTCCTTTTTAAGGATTCGATTCCTAAATTTGCATGTTTTTTAGACTAGAAGTTCACGGAGAGCTACTGAGATTTTGAATAGAAAGGATTTTGTTTTTCGTTTTGAAAGGAGAAGAGTCTCGTTAAGTGGAAAGAGTTGTGTAGTTGAGAGCGAAAGGGGACGTCCATTTTAAGTTCGGCATTGAAATCATTCGAACCCAGATGAGATTTCAAGTACAATTGTCGACTATACGATAAATAAAATTCAAAACACGGGATGTGTATGAACAATTTATAGTACATGAGTGTTACCATGAAAATGGAAAACTTCATTTTCAACCTTAGAGAGAGTTAGAGAAATAAAGTCGAAATCTACTCCAACCAATGGTTTGGTGTCGAAATATCACCGGAGTTCCTTCACAAGACTTGATAAATAGGTTTAGGACATCTATTCTCAACTTTTAAATCATGCAATTTCATCAAGAATGAAGAATAACTTAAGGTATGGATTTTAAGATTTTAAATTTGATTTTCCTCCAAATTTGAGAATTTCCCTTGGAATTAGATTATAATTTTTAAGTATGTTATTCTTTTGGGAGGAATTTTCTATAAGATTTGTGAAGAAAGTCGGAGTTGATTCGGACTAGAAGGTGGAGTTCCAGTAAACCTCAAGGATCTCCGATATTAAAAGTTTTACAATTTTGAACAATATTTGAATGTATTTAATTTCTTATGTGATTGTTCTAAAGTTATGAAAAAAAAAATACCTAGGTATAAATAGATTAAAACTCTAAAATTTTTGTGAGGAACTATGTTGATTCGATTTCTGGACAAAAAGATATACAATTAAGAAAAAAAAGATTGAAATAAGTTGAAGGCCAATGCATCAGACGCCTTTTGGGGCGCGCGTTGATTGAAGAGAGACATTCAGTGCATCGCGATACCATGACAATCGAGACCGACCCGCTCACCCGATCCATGAACTGTGTAACGACCCGACATTTAAATAGGCGTTTAAGTTTAAAACATCCTATTCTATTCTAAGTCTAAGAAAATAAATACCACTATCCTATGCATGTGCCATGATCTCGAGTTGCGGTGTCGTCGTCAGCCGTACAGGAATGTCTTGCCTTTAAGTTTAAAACATCCTATTCTATTCTAAGTCTAAGAAAATAAATATCATGATCTCGAGTTGCGGTGTCGTCGTCAGCCGTACAGGAATGCCTTGCCTTAACCTGAAAAATGTAGTAGCACATTGCTTGAGTCCGTACAGGAATGTCTTGCCTTAACCTGAAAAATGTAGTAGCACATTGCTTGAGTATTTAAAGAAATACTCAGTAAGTGACCTCACTATTGGGGTTAAATGCAACAATACCATGACCTCACTATTGGGGTTAAATGCAACAATACCATGATCTCGAGTTGCGGTGTCGTCATCAGCCGTACAGGAATGTCTTGCCTTAACCTGAAAAATGTGCTTGAGTATTTAAAGAAATACTCAGTAAGTGACCCCACTATGTCTTGCCTTAACCTGAAAAATGTGCGACCCCACTATTGGGGTTAAATGCAACAATCACATGACGTGATGGGACTAGGAGAAGGTTTCCACACCCTTATAAATGGTGGTTTGTTCTCCTGCGACCCCACTATTGGGGTTAAATGCAACAGTGACCCCACTATTGGGGTTAAATGCAACAATCAATGACGTGATGGGACTAGGGGAAGGTTTCCACATCCTTATAAATGGTGGTTTGTTCTCCTCCCCAACCACTATTGGGGTTAAATGCAACAATCACATGACGTGATGGGACTAGGGGAAGGTTTCCACATCCTTATAAATGGTGGTTTGTTCTCCTCCCCAACCAATGTGGGACATCACAACGTGATGGGACTAGGGGAAGGTTTCCACATCCTTATAAATGGTGGTTTGTTCTCCTCCCCAACCAATGTGGGACGGTTTGTTCTCCTGCGACCCCACTATTGGGGTTACTTGCAACAGTGACCCCACTATTGGGGTTAAATGCAA